>NW_024116119.1:0-7408 GCF_003073215.2 Triticum urartu | reverse complement strand
GGGCGCCAGCCATACCTACGGGATTATCAGTTAGCAACGGCAGGAGAGATGCTCCTGCACATCATGCTACATAGGCTGCCGCAGCACTAGTGCTACCATGGCAGGAAGAGGTTTATCAGTTATACTACAGCAGTTACAACACAAGAGACCTCCATCACAGACCAAAATGATGTGCCTTGCAGCCTTCCAGAACAGAAATTCACCATGAATATATCTTTACACATCTGTAGAAGCAGAAAGAATCGCCTCACGCTCGGCATCCAGGCCACTTAACCTCCTGCGAATCAGTAAAAGAATATAGTTTTGGGTTTAAACAGAAGGGAACTTTAGAGAATATGTATCAAACCACCTTGGTTTATCAGACTTGGAGAAGTGCTTAGACATGATGGACGCCTGTAAATTCAGTTCCCAAATGTAGGTTACTGAGCAGTTTGCGCACTAAAATATTTTGCTATTTCAATGCTATAAATAATTCTGATTTATGAGTGGTTAAACACCACATACCTGCTCTTGGATGATGCTTCTGGCTTCAACTAACTGAGCTTCAAGCTCAAGTTCACGCTCGGTAACTTCCGAGGTCACTTCAGCACCTTTTTGAGCATCTTGAAGTTGCGTCATTCGTGCCTGCGCAGTAATTTGTTTTACAAAGTTAAAGAGGACAGTGAGAGGGAGAACAGTTTGCATACTGAAACATCAAAAATAAGGAACGTGTAGCAATTCAGTGATTGCTACCTTTACTGAAGCCATTTTAGTGCGCAAACTCTCCTCTATCTGGTCTCTGGCCATGTGAAAGGGCAAGTCAAAGACATCCTGGCAGGAGGAAGCCCAACAAAATAAAGGATGGATCTTGCAACTCCAACTGAGCAAATCATGTGACAGAAAAGAAGGAAACACATGACGACCAAATATTTCATTTTCCCCAATTTTACATTCTTTATGCTTCTGTTGCGATATCATACATGGCAGAAACAATGTGGATTTTTAGGAGAAAAATGTGAACCAACAAAAACCTCTGCAAAGAAGATTAGGCATGCATACCGTCTTGCCCCCAAGTGGGGACTGGGGAGACCCTGCCTCCTGTCTTCCATTACCAGCAACAGCAGGCTGTGATGATCCAGTTGGAGCATTAAGGAACTCACGCATATCCATCTGATATAGAACATTATTACTCAGATTAGAACACGGTGTATATACATCTATAATGAAAGGGATAATACAATGTGAATCCTATTAGCAACTTAGAATATTACACACCCATACATTAACAAACAACTAAGGAATGAAATGTGGAATATCGCAGTATTTACCTGCATCGAACGTAACAGTGCCCGCAAATCAGCATTCTCCTGGACTAGTTCTTGTTTCTTCACTTCATATGCATCAACCTGAATGCATTCAAGGTTTCCTTAGAATATATTCAACCAGCTACGTATCAGTTTTACAGAAGTGGCTCGCTACTTACAATCATTTTGTAGTAGTCATTGTCATTCTTTTTTCCAGTCCATGTTCCACGCTGTCGTCCCTCTTTCTGTTAAACAAAATAACAACGTCATCAAGCAAAGCAAACCTTACACAACGTCATCAAGCAAAGTTTCGCTTACACAGCACCTGCAACAAGTTCATTATTTCCATTCCTGAACGTGATGATTCCTTTTTCTTCTCCATCAATACTTGGTTTAGCTTCTCCTGCAAATAGAAATAGTTCCGTCCAATAGCAACAATTCAGATAATATCTCCATGCTATGTCTGTTACATATCTTACGAGAAAAAATGCAATAGCTCACCTGCAATTTGATGTATTCCTTCTCTTTCTTCTTCGTTTCATGAATTTGTTGGGTGCGTACTTGCTGACAGAAGGAAGATAGTGAATCAGGACAGGACCTCATCGTCCCATAACAAGAATAGCTAGTTCGATCATCCATAAACAAATAAAACAAACAAAACAAAAGGAAATTTTTGCAAGGAAAGGAAAAGGATAAGACCATTTAACCTGATTTCCAATAACCATTTTTTGAAATTCGTCACGTTCCTGCTGCAGCTTCTCAATATGAGCTTTCAGAGCTGCGGTGTTTTTGGCCTCCTGGTAATTGCGGTCGGATTAGGGGTTAGTTTTAGAGTTTCAAAAGTGGTAAAGATCCAAACAGAGTTGACACAAGGACAAACCGTTCGGGTCAAAGTGGCCAACTCTCGATCTTTTGCTGCCAATTGGGCATCCATCCTTTCGATCTTGGCTTCCAGTCTTGAAATATCAGACTGCATACTGCACATTGTATAACACAAGCCGCCATTAGCCATATATAACATAGTGATTTAACAATATTCTATAAAACCTTCCAAAGGCTGCAAACAATTGTGTTGATGTTGTTAGAAATATGCAATTTGTATTTCCTGGGGGCCAATGGCCAATATGTATACACATGTACAGGTGGTAAATATGCAGGAAACCCCTCGTACTACAGGGAAATTATGAAGGGTACACATGAAACGTAATATATAACTCTAAAACCCTTCCCCCCTAAATTCAGGGTGGATCCACAACACTGAGTTTGGAGAGAGAAGAGCTCTAGTCTGCCCCTTCATAAAGAAATCCGCCAGCTGTAACTTGGAAGGCACATACTGAAGAGCAATAACCAGATCTTGCACACCAGCACGCACAGAAGAAGCATCAACATCAATGTGTTTGGTGAGCTCATGCTTCACAAGGTCACGCACAACACTGATAGCACTTGTACTGTCGGACAAGAGTGTAGTAGGTGTAGTAACAGACACACCAAACTCCTGAAGGAACCAGTAACCACCATAACCAGGTCACATCTGCCGTCAGAAGAGCCATACTCCCTCCATTCCACAATGTAGTGCTTCCTCTATCCCCGTGCTTCAACTTTGACCGTAAATTTAACTACCAAGACCGATTGCGGCGGGAGCAAAAGTTATATCAGTGAATTCGTATTCGGAAGAAGTTTTTAATTATGTAACTTTTTCTCCCGCCGCAGTCGGTCTCGTTTGTTAAATTTATGGTCAAAGTTCGACCTCGGGAAGCGCGGGCGCACTATATTTTGGAATGGAGGGAGTAGCTCGCAACTCAGCCTCCGCACTCGAACGGAAACTGCAGTCCGTTTCTTCGTCTTTTAGGCAACGAGTGAACAGCCAGTTAAAACACAGCAAGCAGAAAGTGAACGGCGTTCCAAGGGATCACCAGCCCACATACCATCTGAACAGGCCTGAAGCTGTAACGAACTGGATCAGGGAAAGAAAAGACAGCGAGATATGGAGAACATGAAGAAGGTGGCTATAGTGAACCGAACTGGGAACAAAAACAAACTGACTCAAAATATGAACAGGATAGGAGATATCCAGACGAGTGACAGCTAGATAGACAAGACTCACAACAAGATGGTGATAACGCGTCAGATCAGACAAGGGGTCGCCATCACCATCAGAAGCATTGAGGTGAACATTGAGCTCCATGGGAGTCTCAACAGTGCTCTCATTAGTAAGAGCAGCACAAGCAACGAGATCCTGGATATAGTTTTCTTGGGAAATAAAGAAGCCAACAGAGGTAGAAGAAACCTCAATCCCAAGAATGTAGCGAAGAGGGCCAAGATCAGACATAAGAAACAGCTCATTAAGACGTGTCTTCACAAAGGCAGCTGGAGCCTCTGGGCCGAAGACCCTAGACAGAAGCACACACCATCCAGCAGCCACATTGCACCTTACTCTGCCAAGCGGCTGGAACCTCCAGCCTACATGGCCCAGAGTATCTGAAACACTGCCTGACATAGTAAATGGGACATCGGCCCTTGTATCCCTATCTCCCACTTACCCCTTCGTCCCTTACCTATATAAACCGTACCTAGGACCAGATCTAGGATTAGCAAAGTAGAGACTAATAACTTGAGATAGCTTTGCTCAATCTATCACCCCGTGCGGGATCAAGACCTCCCGAGGGAGAAGACTCCGAGGAGTAAAGGCCACCCATGGGTAAAGATTCTGGAATATAAACCCTCCATCTCTTCGGATTTAGGGAAGAACTATCTCTCAAAACCCCTCTCCTTGGATTTGGGGATGAAATGCCTTTTGTTACCCTTCTCCCTTTGTGTGTTTGTTGGATCTAAGATGCACCTCTTGTATTGACTTTGTGCTATGAGTGAGTACTTGGTGGATCATCTTGTCCTTATGTGTGTTCTCCACTTGATTTCCCCTTTGTTTTCTTCTTGTTCTTCGTGTTCATCCGTGAATCCACCTCCAACCATGAAGAATACAAGGCTGTGTGGGATCAAGACTTCTCGAAGGAGAAGACTCCCAGGAGTACAAGGCCACCCATGGGTAAAGATTCCATAATATAAGCCCTCCAACTCTTTGGATTTAGGGAAGAACTATCTCTCAAAACCCCCATCTCCTTGAATTTGGGGATGAAAAGCCTTTTGTTGGATCTAAGATGCACCTCTTGTATTGACTTTGTGCTGAGTGAGTACTTGGTGGTGAATCTTGTCCTGTGTGTGTTTTCCTTTTGATTTCCCCTTTGTTTTCTTCTTGTTCTTCGTGTTCATCAGTGAATCCACCTCCAATCGTGAAGATTGGGCCACCCCTAAGGTTTGGCCCGTATAAGATGATGTCAAAGGCAACAGTCTTATAGAATTACCCTATCTAGTTTGATTCAACAGGAAAAATAAAATGCTCGGTGGATTAACATAACTCAAACTTCATATTCAAGCAAGATTGAAATTCAAACTCGAAGGATATAGTTATAAAGCTAAAGAGCAGGTGCTATACTGATGTCATCTCAAATCACACTCGGTTCATTGTGGCAAACCTCATTTTCTTCATTGTGTCTGTTTCCGAGCTATAGGCATTCGTTTGGCTCACAAAAAAAAAGGACTCACATCGAGTACAAGAACTGGTTAAATTACACAAGAAAAATATGGAAACTGGGTTATTGGAGCCAATAGCAGCAGAAAATGCAAGGGGTCAAAGGGGGCAAAAGGGCAGGAACACACAGAAATATGAAAGATTGCGCTTGAATTCTGTAGGACTGTCATACTCTAATAAAGAGTAAACTTCAGAAGGTGTTCACAACGAATGGCATGCACTATCCGAAGTCACATTTTCAGGTTGCGTAACAGTGGCCTAGTTCCCTGGTGCAAAACATTATGTCAATTAACCAAACAGAGCGATACATCATGTACATTCATGACAAAGCTTAAGGAAGTAAAAAAGATGTGGTCACAATAATATCGTCCCAGAGCACGAGGCATCACGGACGACTATCAGTCTGTCCTTACAAGGCAGCATTGTGTGGTGTACTTTATTGCTAAACTGTACTACCCTGCAGATCTGGTGTGCAATGCATAACTAAACACTGCATAGTACGTCCAAGTGATACCCCCAAATACAGATCAGAGAAATGGAAAGCTCACCGTTGCCGTAGATCATTGGTCGATTCCCGGAATTCGATGTCTCTCTGGCGCTGCTGCAGCAGTGCATACATGCAGTTGCATGTTCTTGCAATAGATACCTGCGCCACAGAGACAGAATACGGAAAATTTAGAAAAAGCACCTGAAAGATAACATTCACCCATTCACCACAAACGAAGAAGAAGAAGAAGAAGAAGATTCAAATGGACACAGTTTAGGGCCTCTTTGGATTGTGGGGTTTTATAGGAATATTAGAGGATTTGAATCCTAAGGAAATTTTCCTATGAAAACCCTTCGGATCCTAGGATTAGGACTACAAAATTCCTATGAAATCCATTGCTATGCCCCCTATTTTATAGGGATCTCATCATGAGCTCAAACCTCTTTTTCTTTTTCTTTTGAGAAGTCCAATGCACCTTCACTCTATCTCTCTCTCCTCATCAATCCTCTAAAATTCCCGTGTTTATTTTATGTGCACCTTCCAAAGGCGTCTCTGGCAAAATTCATGTGTTTTAGAAAATCCTGTAGGAAGTACATGGCATCTGAATCCAGCGTTTTTCCTATTTCTTACGTTTTGAAATTTCTGAAATCCAAATATGCCCTTAACTGGAAAACGAGCAGAAAGAGCACCCGAAACTGCCATAAAATTAATACAATAGCATGCAAATGGCAAGTTAGATCCTAACCGAAAAGTCGACACAAAATTCACACCAATGCTTAGAGAAAAGGGACGACATTGTCTCGAAAGGCAGGAGACGTGAGCGACGGACCGGATCTGTGGCAAATAGGTCGAGCGAGGCCGGGAAACCGAAGGTAACGAGCGTCTGATTGAGGTACTTGGCGCAGTGCTCGAGGTTCCCCGCGTCGGCGAATGTCCCCACATCGCCGCTGCAACAACAACACAGCGACGAGTCGGCCCTCACAGCCATCAGAGAGGGGTGGCCAACCACTCTGAGAACCCCCCCATCCATCGCATGAGGACAAAAACCTAGAAATCGTGGCGCTCACCTCATGCCGACGGGAGGCGGTGGCTGCTGGTGAAGGTTCGACGAGGCCTGCAATTGGAAGGAGAGGGGAGGTTAGGGGCGTCGCCAGCGAGGGGAGCTAGAGGGAGGGGGCGCGTCGATCTGCGGAGTAGCTAGGGTTTTACCCGGAGCTCGAAGCGCGATGACACCGACATGGCGGAGGCCGGAGGGGGAGGCGGGGTAGAGGGAGATCTGGCGAGTGGGATGGGGAGGAGCAATGAGACGGTAGGATGGAATGGATTCGAGGAGGAGGGCTTTGCGTGTTTTTTTTTACGGCCAATTTCAGACAGCCCTAAAAAGTTTTCTGTTGTTTTAGGCATGTATAATGTATAATGATGTGGAGTTGAGAGAACTCATAAGAAAAGACAAGAGATGATCTTTTAGCACAATATGTCTCATCGCGTTTTTAGGAATGACTAGTTATTGAAGATAAGACTAAAAGATAACCCATTATAGACTTTTTTTATCATCTTTAAATTACATGCAAAATTTAAGATAAGACTATCTTATCAACCATTGTACATGTCCTTAATAGCTGAGGCTAGAAGGTTCTGCGCGTCGAAGGGGAAGGGGGCGAAAAGATTGTGATCCAGCGTTGTAGCGCTCGGGCGCGTAAGAGTAAACTCCGATTCAGAGAACTTTATTATTCAAAAACAAGGCATTCCTAGGACAATAAGTTGAATACAAAAATGGCAGGGTTTTTTGGCTCAGGGCATCTTCAACGCCCCGCAAACCTCCCGTAATCATCTGGACCACGAAAATCATCCAACGCGGTCTTGTATCGATCTGCAGCGCAGTTCGAATGTGTTTTCTTCCGCAAACCGGAGACAAACGTTGGGAGTCCACACATGTGAAATGTTGCTCTTCTTCCCCCGGCCCACCCAAAAGGAAGGCGTAGCCCACGCTTTTGCAGCATCCCGCACTGTTTTCGCGCCAAAATCCTCACTCTCTTTTTCCATTCCCCGCCG
>NW_024116118.1:0-11748 GCF_003073215.2 Triticum urartu | reverse complement strand
CAGACTGCTCGCTTGGCACCACCGCCATCGCCGCTCGTCCCGTCTGCCGGCGCCCCCGCCGCCCGTCCCGGTCACCTGGCCACTCGGCTGGGAACAAGAGGCGGGAGGGCGCGTCCCAGGAGGATGGGAGGAGGCGGAGCTAGATGGGCACGTGGCCGCGGAGGAGCTGTTCGGCCGGCAGGAGTTCCTCTGGACGCTGGCGCACCGACGTTGGAGAAAGTTGCATTGAGAATATTTGTAGTGTTGTATCTTGTATGTAGAGAAGTTTAACAAGGAGATTCTGTTTCTGTCCATGCTGACCATTGCTGCTGTCTGCTGGCTCGCTATGGATATCCGTAGGGTCTATAAGCCCCCAAACGGCGAGCTTGCTAATATGGTGAAGGGTTTTAATATCGACATGATCATCACATGGGCATTCATTTTATTGATGATTGCCAAGGAGGTTTGGGAGATGGTGACATACTTACTCTCGGACTGGACATGCTTAATCCTGGCGTGTGAGTATGTGCAGATGAGGTGGCAGGGGAACAAGTTTACATGTCTGTATCAGATGCTATTTTCGATTTCCAGACGTAAAATTACTGATAAGAGGTGGCATGGTTTCATTGACCAGTATTTCTTCATGCAGTCGTATGATGACAGACCAAGACTTTGGAATTTTGTTCACAACCTAACTACAGGAATAATTCCAAAGAAAGATGATGGGGCAAAGCTCAACTGTGCCATCAAAGTTCCAGAGTTTGTCAAGAAGGCAGTTCTAGAGAAGCTCAGCACAATTGTAGAGGAAGAACAAGGTTGTAGTCTGCCTAGGGTCATCAAGACATTGTCCAACAGTAACCTTAGGAAGCAGTTGCAGAACTACAAGGCTTACAGTGCACGACCGATGAGCACCCAGATCCTCCTGCCAACAAGCTCTCACATCATTCTCATGTGGCACATTGCCACCAGCCTCTGCGAGATGGAGCTTGCGACAAAACACGGCGTCAACTTGAGCAACCCTGGGTTTCCGTGTTCCCTCTTATCTTGGTTGACTTCTTGCTGCTCATCCAAACCGTATCTTATGGATTTGGGTGAGAAGGAAGATGACATTTTGTCATGGTTAACAAACTGCTGCTCATCCAAGTCAAGTGAGAATTTGCCTGATGAGCTCCGGGAATCATACACCGTTGCGAATAGCTTATCGCGGTACTGTGCATATCTGGTGGTTGCAAAGCCAGACCTGATCCCTGACAGCTTTCTTGTTCCCAAGATAGTCTTCCAAAAAACTGTCCAGAGTGCTCGTGATCGCTTTCTGAAAAACTGTGATTCATTAGAGAGCAGGCACAGAAAACTGAAAAACAAAGCAGAAAAACCTGTCAAAGACTCTGAAAAGGAAGATGTATTGAAACAAGGTGCCGTGCTGGGTAAGGAACTGCTCAATCTTCCAACTGATGAAGCTCGCTGGAAGATCCTGGCAGGGGTATGGACAGAGTTACTTATACACATTGCGCCCACGTGGAATGCACAGGCACACAGGAAGTGTCTTTCTGGAGGGGAGTTCATAACCCACATCTGGGCATTGCTTTGGCACTATGGCATCCAGAATAGTAGCCTGTGGCCAAATGAAGTTGCGACAGGAAACAATGCTCCTGCAATGCCTCAGAATAATGGTGTCGGAAATGAACACAATATGGACGAGACAGGGCAAGCTTGTGCAGGCATAAGCAACAACCAGATTGAAATTAATGTTCATGGACGGGATGAGATCAAGGGTGCACAAGAGCATGAGACACGAAACTCAAGGAGAGGACCAAGAAGAATGGAGGAAACAGAGAGTATAGAAATTGAGGAGGGGAATCAGGATGCGATAGTGGAGGACACAAAAATTCAGAGAGGAATGGCTGGCTGGCCAAACACAAAACAAGAGTGAAGCGAAGAAGGTTGAAGACATAGTTCCAGAGCAGCACAACATGACCTGAAGGGCGTGTCTGAATTATGCGATCATAAGTTCTGCAACAAGATCGCAAACTTGCAAAGAGGATCTGTTGATCTTCTATCTGGGGACCTGATTTGTTCATATGGATGTTATTGTTTATTTCTTTTATTTTCACTACTATTTTTGATTTTTTTGTGATATCCTTTATTGGACTCTCACCTCATATTTACTATTTGGGGACTTGATTTGTTTATATGATATGGAGTCTGCAGTGTAGTCGTTTTACTTTATTATCCCTCCAGCTAAGGGTTAAAGTGGTTAGGATAATTTCCGCCCATAACCGTTTTCTATTTGGGTACGGTTAGAGAATTTTGAGATCCAGATCCGAGTTTGATTGATAGGATATGGTATCACTAATGTACAGCGCAATAGGATAATCTGTTTTTTCTAGTCGGATAATCCGGCATTTTAATTATGGATATCCGATTAATGGGTGAAATTTGAAGTACTAAGTAGCAATCGGTGAATGCTATTTTTGCTTATGAGATGAAACATATGCTTGTTAAAGATTTATTTGGCTTAGTTTAATACCTTCTAACGCTTTATGTGTTCTTAAAATATATAAGCATAATATTTGCTCATTGTGTATGTCTAGTTTTAGTTTAAAGCATTTATATATTTCACATTCCTCCTCCAGTTTCCAATGTTAGTCTGTTCTAAGGATTTGTGGTTGGAGGTGGAGTGCTTGCAGTGGGTGACGCCTCCCTTTGGGCACTTAATTAGCTGTCGTTTGTTTCAGTTTATTGCGCATATCTCACTCTGTTCTTCGGTTCAGGTGGTGCTCTGTCAAATCTGAGTTATCCTATTGATATTGCCATCTTGACTTGGAATGCACGGGGGTTAAACGACACACACAAGAGGAGGGTCGTTGCTAGCTTTCTGTCTGACTCTGACAAGGGTTGCAACATAATTTGCTTACAAGAAACCAAGCTTGCTGTCATCACTAAGCAGATTGTGGTCGAGATCTTGGGTCCTAAGTTTGGGGACAACTACATTCAGGCGTACCGCAACCCCTACGGCGGCATCCATATGGCCAGATGTAGCGGTGGATGAATTGGAAATAACAACTTACATCTGTTCCTGAATTAATAAAACATTTCCCTGAACATGCCTTGCATGACAGATGAAATCTAAGACGCATTTGACTGAACTGAACCATCAACGTACTCTGTATACCTTCCTTTAACGAAAAGTTCACAGCACCAGCACCAAGAGCACATATGAAGAAGTGATGCCAGATCAAGGAATACACAGACATGAACGAGCTTTACACAGAACATTAACGGATTAAATGCTACAGTACAAACTACTATTAATTGATTGAGAAACCAAGAAGCAGGTAAGGACGGATGAGCGTGCATAGCTGAAACCTGACGCCGAGATTAGCCGGTGCCATCGGCGGCCGCGCTCTTCGACGCCAGATCCGCGGCTTCCTCCGGCCATGGACGCACGGCCCGTCTGGAGCCGAGGAACTGGGCTGAAGTACGCGCTTTGTACACGTTAATGAGGTTGGGCCCAAGCAAAGAAGCCCAGCCACAAGGAGTAGGCCGGTACAGTAGGCCCAAGTTAAGTAAGGCGAAGAAAACCTCAAGAAAAAAGGGTAAGGCGAAGGAAGAAGCCAGCAGAGACCAGACCAACCCCTCAAAAAAAAAAACAGAGAACAGACCAGAACAGTCCGGGAGCTCGGAGGCGAAGGCGACGCGAGGGACGCCGGGGTCGTCGCCGCCGGCGTTTGACAGCCGGTGCATGACCGTCGGCGCCAATCTCCACCCCCGATCTTTTGCAAGGCGTGTGCTCTCCCCCCTCCACTCTCGCCCAAACCCTATATGGCTCCAATATATTTTTTTTCACCTGCAAAAAAAAAATAGCGGTCCGTGCATTTTTCTCGTTTTTTGGCAGGGTTAGAATTCACGCAAGTGCAAGATATCTAGATGGATGTCATGCCAGGGTGTCTGTTTTCCTTAGCAGAAAATAGATTGTTTCGTGTACAATGTGCCCCGCGAAACAAATGGAGCATGCATAAATATTTCCGTGCACTCAGCGTTCTCGTATCTATTGGACATCCACTATACCCAAGCGACGGCCTGTTTTCTGCTAGTTTTCGGCTCTGTGCTGCATAAGAATGGTGACAGTGCAGCCCATCATGGTTCCTTGTTGCTTTGTGGGCGTTCTCGTTTTTTGCTGTAACAATAATCACCAAAGAAACCCAAACAGGGTTATGTATTTGACAAGTTCATCTCTTGTGAATCTCTACTTAGTTGCACGTTTCACTACCACTAGTAGAAAAGAGGGCAATGGTCCAGGCCGGGTCGGCCCATTAGTCCCGGTTCAGCCCAGAACCGAGACCAATGGGGACATTGGACCCGGTTCGTGAGCCCAAGGGGCCGGCCGGGCCACGTGGGCTATTTGTCCCGGTTCGTCTGGACCTTTTGGTCTCAGTTGGCGGGACGAACCGGGACCAATGGGCCTGGCTCCTGGCCCACCACCATTGGCCTCGGTTGGTGGCCTGAACCGGGACCAAAGGCCCCCCTTTAGTCCCGGTTCATGCCACGAACCAGGACTAAATTGTCGGCCCTCGTTGCGATTCACAGTTTAGTCCCACCTCGCCAACCGAAGGGCGCCCACACTGGTTTATAAGCCCGTCCCTCTCTGCATTGTTGAGCTCCTCTCAAAATGAAAATAGATGCCCCAATACAGGAAATTTGACCTAAATTCAATGAATTTCTCTGAAATTCATGGAAATTGATTATGAATTTAGGTTGAATGTTCTCTATAGGCGCATCTATGTTCATTTTCTTAGTAATTTTAATCACAAACTTGAGATTCACACAAATTTCAAAGAATTCTAATTTTAACTATTCTAATTTGAAAACTAATGGCACTAGTAAAGTTAATCATAAACTAGTGATTCACACAAATTTCAAAGAATTCAAATTTTAACTATTCTAATTTGAAAACTAATGGCACTAGTAAAGTTAATCACCCAACATGCCCCAAGGGGACTAAGGGGACAAACGGAAAAAAGCAACCACATGTGAAACAAAATCCATACATATTTTAATAGTTAGACCAGTTGTTTTTATGTAACAATACTGGCCTAGCTCAGTTGGCATCCACCCAAGGAACGATAGGACGTCGTAAGTTCGGTTCCTTATGGCCGCAAAATATTTGTGCCTCCCTCACCATTGATCGGTAGTTCGAATGAGAAGTAGACCCAGTGGGGGAGTGGGACATAGGCCCAATACAGCCTGGGGGACAAAGCAATTATTTATAGTTTTTCTTAGGCTAGCTGCGTGGGAGATACTATATGACGCTAGTTGCATCAAATAGTGCATGGAACTCACAACAGTTCTCATCTGGGCTAGCACACTGGGAGGTACTGAAACGACCTTTGTTTGTAATGCATGAGTAAAAATCCAAAAAAAAGACACTTTGAAGAATCGACATGACAACTTCAAAGATTCGACCACGTGCTGCAACTCGAACAAACGTGTGCTGCTAACTCATGGCTAGCTTGAATATTTAATAATATACTATGACATAAGATTAGAAACATTTTTTGATTGATTTTCTTTAAAAAAATTCAAAAACATTAATAATTGTGAATTTCCAAGTAATCTTGGAAATGTGAACAATTTTGGAAATACCAGACGTTTTAAAAAATATGAACAGTTTTTGCAAATTCCCTACATTTTTGGAAAAGCGCAAACAAAATTCAAAACAGGAACATTTTCTGAAATTAACAAACATTTTCTGAAAACATGAATCTTTAATAAAACAAGAATTGTTTTTGAATGTTCGAATAATTATTGAAAACGGGAACATGTTTGAACATTCAAAACAATTTTAGAAAATGTGTTTATTTAAACACAAACATTAATTTAATATTTTAAAATGTCAATAAAACAACAATATATCTTTTATTAGCACATGCCCATAATTTCTTTCAATTATAGCCAACCAACATATTCTCTTCTATTTTCACGTGCAAGCTACCACCGGCAATAATATATGGAGTCTCTCGTTCTGCTCATGATTCTCGAGATAACTTTCATATTTCTAGACAATATCCCTATTTCTAGACAACCTAGGGACATATAAAAACAGGTCAGATCTAGAATAAAGTTCCAAGGTGAGACCAATCCTATAATAATGGCAAGCTAGCTGAGTTGCTTTTGTCCATTGGTACAATAAGGAATGTCCATAGTTCAATCCCCTCATGGCCTAAAGTTTTTATTGCTCGTCCATCCATCAGAAATAGAAATGTGTAGTAGGCCCAGTTCGGCCCACCCGGAGGACAAACGGAAAAAAGGGAACCACAAGCGAAAACGAATGAAACAAATCCATACATATTTTAATAGGAGGACCATTCGTTTAATGTAACAAAACTGAGCTAGCTCAGTTGGCATCTGCCCGAGGAACTGGATGGGACATCGTAAGTTCGGTTCCTTATGGCCAAAATGACCTTTGTTTGTAATGCGCGAGTAAAAACCATAAAAAGACACGTTGAAGATTCAAACTCACAACTTCAAAGACCCAACCACGTGCTGCTAGCCACTCGAACATTCTACGGCGTAAGACTCAAAACAATTTTTGAATGATTCTTTTTAAGCTTTTCATAAAAAAATAATTCAGAACAATCTTGGAAACATGAACAATTTTTTAAAAAAAATGCAAACACTTTTTGAAAATACCATACATTTTTGGAAAAAACAAAGAAAAAATAAAATGGGAATATTTTTTGAAATTAAAGAACATTTTCTGAAAACATGAAAATTTAATAAAAATGCGAATTGATTTTAAATTTTTGAATAATTATTACAAAGGAAAGCATGCTTTGAATATTCGGAACAATTTTACAAAATGTGTTTACTTAAACAGCAAAATTAAAATTTCAATAAAGAAAATAATATTTTGCCGATTTGGAAAAATTAAACTGCATTTCTATAAACCTCAGACAATTTTGGAAAACATAAACATTTAAAAAAATTGGGAACCATTTTTAATTTTGAACAAATTCAGAAGGTGACCAAGAATTTAAAGTTTCGGATATTTATTCAAAACAGGAGCAAAAAATTCTAAATGTGAACATTTTTCGAAATTAACAAAAAAAATTGATACCATGAAAAGACGTTATTTTTTTGAATTTGTGAATAATTATTGAAAACGGGAACTTGTTTTGAACATTTAGAAAAATTATAGATAATATGTATTTTAAGCACAATAATTATTTTGAATGTCTGAAATTTTAACAAAACAAAGATATTTTTCATTTTTTCAAATGGTAAATGCATTTTGTTAATCTTGAATAATTTTGGAAAACATAAGCACTTTTTGAATTTTGTATAAGTATACAAAAAATGTAAAAATAAAAATAAACTTGTAAGGGAAAAAAATAAAAAGGAATAGAAAAATAAAAATAGAAACAGGACAAAGGAAAAAGCGAACCACGTACGAAATTATGCACAAACCCTTTTTCCTTTTCTAGGATGCACAAAAAATTAGGACCACCTCAGATAGATTTTTTTTCCAGCGGGAAACAAAACAAAAAAAATTAGAGAAATCACCTCCCTTTAATATTATATTAGGTAAAGATATAGATAGGAAACATGCCCGTCCTTTGCTATGGCGTGGAGAGACAGTGGTTGGAGAGACGGTGGAAAAGAGCCTTCAGTTTTTTTCAGTTAGTTCCATCCTTGGGTGTTTAACTACTTATTGACAGTTGTTCAAATCTTAGTAAGAGATGTGTTTCTGTTACCAGTTTTATGTGTTGTTTAACTAACTGAATCTTCTTCTTTTGCTGGAACTGACAATTTTCAGGTGTAGTTTTGCTTTAAAGCTGCATGGTGTGGCCTTGTGAATTTATCATGTGTGAGAAAGGGATTCTTCTTCAGGTGCATGGTTTGGTTTCAGGTTGCATGCCCTGAAATGACTGAATGAATACATGGACTGAAAAATGCACCTGGATTGGTTTGTTGTACGGTTGCTGGCCTAGAAACATGAAGAAGACAAGTGTTGCATGAACCGTATGCTTATGTTGATTAGCATGCGTGCACTTTCTCTTGAGTTGAGGAGTACTTGCACTCCCATTTTTACTCCCCACCCATCCACATCGCATACTGTGGTGAGCTCAGGCAGATCTTCCCGGAGGGCAACACATACGAAAGGGAACTTGCTACCAACATAGAATTCCCAAGCCTCATCAGGAAGATTCAAAAGTCGGCGCTGATACTGGAGAGCATGAAGCTCAGGGGCTGCTGGAGTCCGAGGCAGTTACCGGCCATCCAAGCTGGTCGTGCACACGATAAGCCGCCAACAGTTGTCGACTGCAAGAAGGATTGGCGGGACATGCTTCAGTGGGATGGGCTGGAGGCAAGCCGCCTCTTAGCCCGAGTCATTCGCGTTACTACAAGAAGACAATTCCGAGAGGATGGCTTCTAAGGTATACACATGCCTCTAATGCTTAATATCTGTCAGTTGCATAATGTATGATTTCACTTTATATTTATATAAGGGTCAGTGTCAATAAATGTCTTATATTATGATACAGAGGAGTATATATTGAGCTACTTATTTTGCTTGTTTGACTTGTTCTCTTTCGATGTCTAGGTAATCTAGACGATGCGAGGTTACTAGTGTGCTGCTACCAACCGGAAGTGTTGTGACTGTTTCAGTATTATGTTTGCAATACTATTATAAGTTGGTGTGTTTGTGCATTAATGATTGTGTGGTTTTCTTATCATAGCTGAGTGCCACTCTTGACTTGTGCTCTTTCAGTATATAAGTTCAGAATATTTACATTATATTTTCTTAAAGATCATATATATTTAGGCCCTCTTCTTACACATTATTTAGTGCTTTACAGGCTACAGAAGTACTGACCAAATTGTACCATCTTTTATTGATCATCTCCAGGTGACTTCTAAAATGCATGGATATTACATCAATCTGGGGATGCTACCCGCTAGCTTGGGCATTGTGGAGATGTTCAATTACTCACAGTGGCATAGATGTCGCCAATAAATTGGTAGTGCTGCTTGTGCAAGTGTCCATGCACCGGATTACAGCTCGACTGATTGTCGTGATTGTTCGTTTGCTTGAGCTGATTGTGTATGTTTGACTTGGTTTGAGTTTGCTATGTTTTTAAAAATAATGCGGTCTGATTGTATTCTATACACGAGAAGAACCTACTAGTGTTGTCTAGTGTGAGAACAAGCACCTCTTATATATGTATGTACAGATATCTTTGAACAATTTAATGTGTTTTCTGTGATCTCATGATGTTTTCTTAAGGATTATATCTGGGGAAGTATTTCATGTGCTCACTCTTGTAGACAGAATGGTGTGATATTGCTTACAAGTATCATTTAGTTTGTTCTAAAGATACTCCCTTCATCCAGAAATATAGGGCTTAATGCATAGTTTGAGATTTACTTTGACCATCATTTAGACCAATAGTATATGATGTCTGTGTTAAGAAAAAGTATATTGTCAAGTTCGTATTTGAAAGGAGTTTCTAATGTTACAACATTTATAACATACACCTCCTACATTATTTACTTTATTGATGATTAGGTAAATCTCAAAATATGTATTTTACCATATATATACAGATAGAGGGAGTAATTCCTGAAGAGTTTAGCCACCCCTAAATTAACATGGTAGGAAACCAAAATATTTGAGTTATTTTTTTCTTAAAAGAATTAAAAATAAGTTTGATCATATATTATTTAAATGGACTTCGAAACATATTCATAGCCTAAATAACATCATTATTATTATTTGTTTGAACTCTAAAATCTTTACTATGAGCAACATCATTTTTGTTTCTTCCTTTTTTTTTGCTTCCACATTTTTTGATAAATGAAGTTTTTATAATATGCAATGAACATTTTAAAACATGTGATTAGATTGTTAACAATATGTGATGAGTTTATTTCCAAATGTATTATTATTCGCTATCGTGGTCACTCTAACAGCCTCACTCCACGGATAATTTATGAAAAATTGCGGTGAATAATATATGAACAATAAAATCCATGAAATAACATTTAACATTCATGAACGTTTATGGTGATCACGACAAGGTCAGTGCAAAATAATTATGAACAAATAACGGTGATCATGAAAAGCACAGTGCATAATAATTTATGAAATTTTCAAATATGTCATGGGTATTTTTCAGACGAAAATTTGAATACGCAAGAACACGTTGACAATACATGATGGCTATTTTTAAATACATGAAAAATATTGGAACATATGGAGATTTTTTTACTTCCTTAATATAATTTTTGTGAAACCAACCTGTTGCTTGCATTTTCCTGAATTTATTTGAGGCCTTCCGTGATGTGCGTATAGTGGGAGGACACAAGTTGCGACAAGTGACGACATGCAGTGTGCCACTTGTGAACTCCTGAAAATGCGGGAGTGAACTTTGTCAGAGAGAGTGAAGATGAAACATGGGACCAAATATAAACTATGGGCCTAGCCCAAAAAGTTGTACAGCCCGGTTAACTTTCTACATTGGCGATTCAGTCATGAGTTCTAGTACCATTATTTTTTTTTCAAAAAAACTTATGGTATATTCATCTTTAATTATGTCTTTTTTTTCCGGGGTGAAAGAGAGTTTTATTCCATAAAAGCAGGGTTACAATCTTGAGCCAGCTGCTCCTCACAGCATGGAGGACTCGAACTCAACCATACCGCAATACAACACTCGGTACGGCTATAATGTGCCAAAAGATGTGCTACCCTTTTTTGATCTCTACTAATTTTCAGAGAAACAAACTCCCTATCAACCAGAAGTGCCTTAATCTTGGCATCTAAACGACCATAGACCGACCTAGATAAAGTGTCACCCAAAATAGTGGCTAGAGCACATGAGGAATCCGATTGAACAATCACTGGTATATCCGAGTGCTAAATGGCCAGTGCCATTCCTTGCATGAGGGCATGAATCTCTAATTATGTCAGTATAATGAACATTAGAAATAATAAAATCAGATCCCTAGACCAAGTGCCGATGACGACAAGCACTGAAGTGAGCCGTAGGCACACTACCGTCATTGCCCCTCCCCCATCAGAGCCGGGCAAAACTTGATGTAGACGGTCGAGAAGTCATCGTCCTAAGGCCCCATAGGACCAGCGCACCAGAACAGTAACCGTCAGGATGAAGCGTACCGTAGATCGAAAGCATCCAACCTAAAACACACGAACGTTGACAAATGACGACAAGATCCAAGCAAACCAACCAAAGACAGATCTTCCGGTGACACACCTCCGCACGCCCACCAATGATACTAGAAGCATCACCGGGACGGGGGGCTAGGCGGACAGAATCTTATTCCATCTTCACAGAGCCGCCATCGTTTCACTTTCCTGAGGATGACACAACCTAACAAAACTCGAGGGAACATCTAAAAACGAAGCGCTCCCACCAGGAAGGGTCAGGATCCATCGCATCTTCATGGCCCTAAGGCCACCAGTGAAGGGGTGAACCGGTAGAGGTGCCGGCGGGAGGTAAAGGAGCGCTTCTTTAGCAAGGAGGCGACTGCGTAGCTACAACGGAAAGCCTTTTAATCCTAGTACTAGTACGATTACTTGTCCTAGTCAAGTATCTATTGCCTGTATTTTACGCGAGTTCTCGCCGGCAAGGCTGCTTTGTACAACATCGAAAAAGATTGAGACGTAACAGGATAGGCTCGACAGAGAGCCGAGTTGAGACGCTCTTCGCGAGCCGAGTGACCGATCTCCGGGAGTGATCTACACAC
>NW_024116117.1:0-8695 GCF_003073215.2 Triticum urartu | reverse complement strand
CTATTGGGAAGTTGTTACACGCGAGGTTTACGAGTTCAGGCCCTTCTCGGAGGAAGTAATAGCCCTACGTCTCGGAGCCCGGAGGCGGTCGACTGGATTATGCGTGTATAGATTACAGGGGTGCGAACTCTTCCTACTGAGGAGGGGGGTGGCTTATATAAAGTTTGCCGACCCCCTCCTGCCCTCAGTAATGCAGGGTTTTAAAGTACATTTAAGATGGGGCGTTACTGGTAACGCCTCTAATAAAGTCCTGTAATGACCATGAAGACTACTTAATAGCTGACCGTTTGCCTATGGAGTGACTGTAGATCTCCTGGCAGTCGAGTGAATAGCTCCTTGGTCGAGTGGTAGCTTCTTGGTCGAGTGTCTTGAACCCGCCGAGTGAAGTACCTTCGAATCGATTGATGGGTGATTTCTTCTAGGGATGTCCTTGGGTAGGCCTCTTTGTGACGGGTCCGTGCCCCTACCCCAGGTACATAGGTTCATCACCCCCCCCCCCCCTGATTTCGGGGGGGGGTGGGCCGTCTCCCCACCTATTGACCAATCAAATTAACCCTTTTTGTAAAACCTTGTAACTCGTTTGTACGTGTAGCATTACTCCTGGGCTGCTGGTACATTCTCCAACCGCACTGTCATAATACCTGTTCCATGCTTGCCGAGCCAGGCGTCGGCATTGCTTCGGCTGCAACACTCCTTTGCCACCACCGACGAGTCCATTGCGGCCTTCCGGTCATGGAGAGACGACAGAGACTGCTGCCGCTGGGAAGGCATTCGGTGGAGTCCTACCAGCGGTCGTGTCACTTCCATTGATCTGGGTGATCATGGAGTGACCACCTCCATCATGTGCTCTTTGAGCTGAGCTCCCTCAGGTATCTCAACCTCTGTGGAAGTGACTTCAATCGTTCTGAATTCCCATCCACCGGGTTTGAGCAGCTCACCACGCTCGCCCATCACAACTTCCCCAACTCCAACTTTCCAGGCCAAGTGCCCGTCTATAGTATTGGTCGCCTCCCAAATTTGGTTTCTCACGACCTCTCCTACTCTGAAATTATTGAGTTGTACGATCATACCTACATGATTCTAGTCTATTCCGATCTGCTCATACTGCCTAACTTAATAGCCTTAGTTGCAAACCTTACCAGTTTGAGGGAGCTCCATCTTGGTTGGGTGGATATGTTCGGGCAAGGAGACGAGTGGTGCAGTGGTCTAGCCAAGTGCACTCCAAATCTCAATGTTCTTAGCTTGCCCTTTTGCTTGCTCTCTAGCCCCATTTGTGGATCACTCGCCAGTTTGCAACCACTCTTCGTGGTCGGTGTGCAGTACAACAGGTTGACCGGTTCAATTCCAGTGTTCTTCGCCAACTTCTCCTCCTTGAGTGTTATCCAGCTTAGTTATAATAACCTTGAAGGACGAGTCCCTCCCGCGATCTTTCAACACAAGAAACTAGTGAATATTGATCTTCACCACAATTCTAATATATTAGGTAATCTACCGAATTTCTCAACTGATAGTTGTTGAATCCCTCAAAAAGAAACGAATTTTGGTGTGAATCAACTAGGGATTTGAGAGGGGATTTGAGAGAGGAGTTCACAATACAGAGAACTGGAGCGGCATCTTGAGCTGCTGTCCATTCCTTTCCTTATCTCTATCTTCCTTCTTTACACTCTTGTCCTCCTGACATTTATAATTTACACATTAGTACATCATACCAAATACAAATTTACCACTAGACTCAACACTCCCCTCAAGATGGGGCAAACACATCATATAACCCCATCTTGCTACGTAAGCTAGAAAACACTTTTTCAGCGAGACCTTTGGTCAAAATATCCGCTAGTTGGTTTGAAGAGCTCACATAATGCATACATATTATTCCTTGGTCAAGTTTCTTGATAAAGTGTCGGTCAATTTCTATGTGCTTTGTTCTACCATGTTGAACCGGGTTATGTGCTATATCTAGCGCAGCTTTATTATCACAATACATCATCAATGGTCTTGCCTGGAATAGGCCCAACTCCATCAGTATGATTTTTAGCCATAAGACTTCACATACTCCATGAGCCATAGCTCTGAGTTCTGCTTCTGCAGTGGACCTTGCAACAACATTTTGTTTCTTACTACGCCAAGTAACTACGTTTCCTCCAACAAACGTACAGTATCCTGACGTAGACCTTCTATCATCTAATGAACCGGCCCAATCAGCATCAGTATAACATTCTATTTGTAAATTGCCACTTGACTTATACAATAAACCTCGACCTGGGCACCCCTTTAAATACCGAATGATTCGATTTATTGCATCCATGTGGTGAGTTTTAGGACTATGCATAAACTAGCTCACCACGCTTACGGCAAAAGCTATATCAGGACGAGTATGCGATAAATAGATCAAACGGCCAACAAGTCTCTCATATTGTTCCCGGTCAACAGGTTCCCCTGACTCACTAGTCAATCGGTGGTTTTGTTCAATTGGTGTTAATGCTGGACGACACACAGACATACCAGTTTCTGACAACAGATCTAGCACATATTTTCTTTGAGATAGATAGATACCTCTTGAGCTTCGTGAGACTTCAATTCCAAGAAAGTACCTCATTTCTCCTAGATCCTTGACTTCGAACTCGTTCCTCAAATGTTGCTTCACTCTTCCAATACCTTGATCATCATCTCCTGTAATAACAATATCATCAACATAGACAATTAATATCGTCAATTTTCCACCACATCTTTTATAAAATAAAGTATGGTCGGCATTGCTCTGGCTGAAACCCAATTTCAGCATAGCATTTCTAAACCGACCGAACCACGCACGAGGAGATTGTTTTAGGCCATACAGTGAACGACGGAGTTTCAAGACCTTTCCTTCAGTTTGTACCGTGTTGAAACCTGGTGGTATATGCATATAAATTTCCTCCTGAAGGTCTCCATGTAAGAATGCATTTTTTACATCCATCTGAAACAAATTCCATCCAAGATTAGCTGCACAAGATATCAAAGTTCTTACTGTATTCATTTTTGCTACAGGGGCAAATGTTTCCTCATAATCAACACCACGAGTCTGTGTGTAGCCTTTGGCCACCAACCGAGCTTTATACCTTTCTATTTTACCTTCAGGGTTACACTTAATGCTATAAACCCATTTGCATCCGACTGGTTCCTTGCCCTTCGGCCATTCTACCAATTGCCATGTATTATTCTTTTCTAGAGCATACATTTCCTCCAACATTGCTGCTTTCCATTTAGGATCATTCACTGCATCCTTCCAATCTTTAGGTACTGATATGGAATCCAAGGATGCAATAAAGCTCCTAAAAGAGGAAGTACCCCTGTCATACGAAACAAATTTTGCAAGATCATGTTTATATCCAACACAATCCTTCAGACGCGCGGGTACATCTACTTTTCTTTTTTTTCTTTCGTAAGGCAATTGGCTCATCATTTGTTTGAGTACTAGAGGATGGTATATGGGTTTCAGTACCTTCAACATCACCCTCATCATGGGCCATTTCTTCACTTGTTGGTGCCTCCTCTAGTACTTGTGATTGATTCACAACTTCTTCATCAACTTCCTGAGGTACACCTTCCCCATCTTCTGTTTCCATCTCCTCTTGACCTGAAAGATTTTCATACGCTTCAGATATTAATGTATTATCACCTTCTACATTTGTATTGGTAGTTTCCTCCCCCTCGATTTCATCTTCTGAGCGTATGATATCCCCAATAGGTATTATTACAGTTCCCCTATCATTGCTCTCTCCTATGATATTCTCCCCCTTGTTGCCTGTACCATTGTCATTCCCTTTTAAGGAATAGAATGCTGAACTCCTGTAATCATGAACAAAACAGGTACATCCAAATATTTTTGGTGGCACAATAAATGAGTTAGAGCCATACAAACATTCAATAGGAGTCTTATGGCCCAGAACTCTAGAAGGCATACGGTTTATTAGATAGGCAGCAGTTTTGACCGCTTCTCCCCAAAGGAATTTTGGCACATTCATCATAAACATGAGAGCTCGAGCAACTTCCAGTAGATGTCTATTCTTTCTCTCTGCCACCCCATTTTGTTCTGCAGTATTCACACAAGTTGTTTGATGTATAATACCATAAGAAGACAAGAAATTACTAAATTTACCATTGATATATTCGGTACCATTATCGGAGCGTAATATTTTCACATTCATGCCAAACTGGTTACGCACCATATTAAAAAAATCTTTGAATGCAGGGAGAACTTCAGATTTATGCTTTAGGAGGTACAGCCATGTGCACCTACTAAAACCATCAATGAAGGTCACATAATATCTATCCCCTGTGAGGGCAGTTACAACTGATGGACCCCATACATCCGAATGCACCACATCAAAAGGTATCTTACTTCTCTCATTACTACTAGGATAATTGGTTCTAGTGTGTTTAGCCAGTTCACACACATCACACAAAAGCTTCTCCTTACAATAATTTTTAACTTGAGATGGAAACATGCGACCAAGGGCTTGGAATGACAGATGCCCTAGTCTATAATGCATCAGTAGAAATTCATCAGTGGTCAAGCTATTCATCATACTGAGGGCATATGGAGATGGAGACGAGGCATTGGTAAGGTAGTAGAGGCCGTCGTGCTCAATTCCAGTCCCAAGATTTCTTCTTGTCTTCAGATCCTGAAATGTACATGAGTGAGGGTCGAAGGATGCCTTGCAATTACGTGAGTTTGTAATTGAACTAACTGACAAGAGGTCCACTGGCAAATTTGGGGCATGCAAGACTGGGCTTAAGGACAGAGATGGAGTACAATTAACGTTCCCATAACCCATTATCGGAGCTAAGGATCCATTAGCTATGCGTACCCTATCCCTTCCAGAACAAGGGGTATATGACAAAAAGTTCTTAGATGAGCCTGTCATGTGATTTGTGGCCCCTGAATCAATTATCCAAGATGTTAAAATATTCTTCGTACCTGTCCCAGAATGAGCATCAGATGTAGCTTCAGCAGGGCCTTCTGAAGTATTTGCCATAAGTTTGCCTTTAAATTCTTCAAGTGCTTGGGCTGTTATAGCAGACCGTTCTCCCCCAAATAAAGTAAGATGAGCTCGATCTGGCCTTCTTGCATTACTACCGCCACTCTAGTGAATTTGTTAAATTGTTTCGGTTGCCATCCAGGAGGATAACCAACTATATCAAAACAACTCTTCTTCAAATGGCCTGGTTTTTTACAGTGGTCACACACCATCTTAGGCTTTCTCGTGTAGTCGAATCAAGTAGCATTTGCTTGCTCATTTCTTGAAGTACCAGGAGACTGAATTTTCTTAACTGAAGATAGTGCAGCTCTGCTATCAACATTTGTTTGTGAAGTTGTGATCTGATTGGCCAGCCGTATTTCTTCCTCAAGTATACTTGAGATGGCTTGATCCAATGTAGGCCAATCTGCTGTGGCTTGTATGAGTTGGGAACGGAGATTGAACTCTGAGTTCAGACCATCAAGAAAAGTCTGAACCAACAATGGTTCAAACCACTCTCGAAGAGGGGTATGTCCCTGGGATCATGTGCCTTAAATGGTCTAAAATACTCCAGGTCTCTATAGAGTTTCTTGATTTCTCCCGCAAATTCAGTCACTGTCTTCTGCTCTTGCTTGATCTGCCTCAATTCATGGAAAATCCTACTGACTTGCATCTTGTTCGATTTTCCTGAGAACTGTTTCTCAATGCTTGTCCACACCTCAGCTGCGGACTGGAACCCTTCAACTTGTTCCCTAACAGTCTTCTCCATCGACCCCAATAGCCATACCATAACTCGCTTTTGATTTTGATCCCATTGCTCTTGTGTGACATCCGTTGGTTTTTTTTCATCGTCCTTCAAAAATTTCTGAAGTCCATGTGACTCCAGAATCAATGTGGCGTTCCGAGACCAGCTAAAAAAAATCACCCGGACCAGTTAACCTGACAGGATTGGGTTCCAGGGTCTTCAAAATTTCAGAAGTACTACTTGTCTTTGTTTGTGCCTGCTCCATCAGCTGTGAAATCATACGCTGCATACTTTCACACAATTTCTCAATACCGTAATCCCTACTGGTATCTCCCATGACCACTGAACAATTAGTGTATTTCTGGAAAAAAACGAACAGCTACAATCCTTCACACAGTTCAATCCTCTCTACACTGAGTTACCACAAAGCAGGAAGATTCAATCCACCACAAGCTGCTGGACTAAAAACACTTCTACCTTATTGAGAGAAAAGGCAATACCAACTGGTCCGTGGCAGTTCCTACTTAGTGCAGCACAGGAACACTTCAGAGTTCAGACCTGTACACCACGACGACGGCAGCGGAGCAGCACAAAGGCAACGTGGAGCGGAACAGCAGGAGGATGCCGCCTGCCAGGAGGACGGCGGCACAAAGGCACCGCGGCGCAGCCGGAAGATGCGGCCCCGCACGAGGACGACGGTGACCTTGGCGAAGTTTGGCTGCCACGCACAAAGGCGGACAGCCGCTTACGACCACGACGAGCAGCAAACTTAATCAGATCAAATCCGGGTCCAGGACCGATTGCTCTGGTGCCATGTTGAATCCCTCAAAAAGAAACGAATTTTGATGTGAATGAACTAGGGATTTGAGAGGGGATTTGAGAGAGGAGTTCACAATACAGAGAACTGGAGCGGCATCTTGAGCTGCCATCCATTCCTTTCCTTATCTCTATCTTCCTTCTTTACACTCTTGTCCTTCTGACATTTATAATTTACACATTAGTACATCATACCAAATACAAATTTACCACTAAACTCAACAATAGTAATCAGCTGGAGAACTTGTTTGTCGGCGACACCAATTTCTCTGGTACAGTACCAAGTTCTATTAGTGATCTCAAACATTTGAATAAGCTAGGCCTTGATGCACTCGTTTTTTTGGAGAGCTACCCTCATCAATCGGTAGGCTCACATCCTTGAATTCATTGCAGATCTCTGGGTTGGGATTAGTAGGATCGATAGCATCATGGATCACAAACCTAACATGCCTAGAGGTCCTAGAAGTTTCTTATGATGGCTTCAATGGACCAATACCTTCTTCCATTGGTGATTTGAACAAATTGAGGAAATTAGCACTTTATAAGTGCAATTTTTCTTGGAAAACACCTTCAAGTATCTTGAACTTAACTCTGTTAGATACCCTCGTACTTGATTCAAATAATCTCGTAGGCACCGTGCAGCTGAACTCGTTATGGAAACTACAAAACCTAATTGATTTGAATCTCTCACACAATAAATTAAGTGTAATAGAAGGAGAACATAATTATTCATTGATGTCCTTCCCCAACATTGCATATCTAGGTTTGGCATCATGTAACATGAACAATTTCCCTAACATTCTGGGACATACAGATAATATAAAAGTAATTGATCTTTCGAGTAACCAAATTCATGGTTCCATACCCCCAGTGGGCATGGGAGAAATGAACAGACCATGGCCCTTTGAATCTGAACTTATCACACAATGAATTTACAAGTGTTGGGTACGAAACCTTCCTTCCTTTTCATATAGAATTGTTGGACCTCAGTTTTAACATGTTTGAGGGGATAATACATTTACCCCAATACTCTGGGGAGATGCTTGATTACTCAAGCAACTGTTTCTCTTCCATGCCTATTAATATTTCTACTCAACTTGAAGATACTTTCTATTTCAAGGCAGCAAGAAACCACCTATCAGGGAATATCCCACCATCTTTTTGTAGCATAAAACTGGAAATTCTTGATCTGTCTTACAACAACCTCAATGGTTCAATCCCTTCATGCCTAATGGAGGATAACAATGCACTGCAAGTTCTTAATCTTAAAGAAAACCAACTTTATGGACAACTTCCACATAATGTCAATGAAAGTTGCATGTTTGAGGCACTAGACTTGAGTGGCAACCGGATTGAAGGACAGTTGCCCAGATCTCTAGCTTCTTGCAAGTACATGGAGGTCCTTGATATCAGACACAATCAAATTAGTGACTCTCTTCCATGTTGCATGGCTGCACTTCCCAGATTTGAAGTCCTCATCCTAAAGTCTAATAAGATACTTGGACAACTGTCACCTTCTGTTTTTTTAGATAAGGAGGATGACCCCCGGCCTCTGCATCTGGGAGATGCATACGGCCACTTTATTGATTATTCTCGAGGACCTTACAAAGTGTTACAACAATAAGCCTGAATCCGCCATCTAGGCAACATATGCCGCTACTCCTATCCATATGATGAAGGGGTGCTAGCTGGGCCACTACCCAGACCACTCACCTAATCCTAACATCAAAGCCGGAATCCCCAGCCTAGCCACATACCGGGTCCGGGGCATAAACCGGTCTGACGCACTCACAGGTGTCGTCTCCACCATCTTCCACTGGTCCATCCCCAAGCAGATTGAGGTGCCAACCTTGGCAGGCTCCTCCGCCATCAACGCCACCATGACGCCAAATGACGACCACCACCTACACTAGAACATCGCCAAGCAAATGGAGCGCTACCACAAGATGAAGATCATCGGTAGAATAGATAAAACGCCGCACACATTGCCGCCGCCAAACACCTCACACGCACCACAAAGCTCCCACCATGCTTCCGGGAACCCCAGGTGACGCCTTCAAGAAGAAACGCGACGAAGGTACGATGCCGTCGCCCACAAGGGGAACTAGAGCTTTCGCCCAAATGAAGAGCACAGTGA
>NW_024116116.1:0-5572 GCF_003073215.2 Triticum urartu | reverse complement strand
CTTCGCCTAAGCACCGCTACAGTATGACCGAGGTGGATTATGGTGGAGGGGGGCACCGCACACGGCTAAGAGATCAATGATCAATTGTTGTGTCTATGGGGTGCCCCCACCCCCGTATATAAAGGAGTGGAGGAGGGGGAGAGGGCCGGCCCCTATGGCGCGCCCTGGAGGAGTCCTACTCCCACCGGGAGTAGGATTCCTCCCTTCCCTAGTTGGAGTAGGAGAGGAAGGGAAGGAGGAGTAGGAGAGAAGGAAAGGGGGGGCCGCACCCCCCCAAACCTTCTCCAATTCAGCCTCCTGCCTAAAGGGGGCGCACCAGCCCCTTGTGGGCTGGTGTGCTTCCTTCTTATGGCCCATAAGGCCCATAACTTCTCCGGGGGGTTCCGGTAACCTCCCGTTACTCCGGAAAAATGCCTGAACCACTCGGAACCCTTCCGATGTCCAAACATAGTCATCCAATATATCAATATTTACGTCTAGACCATTTCGAGACTCCTCGTCATGTCCCCGGTCTCATCCGGGACTCCGAACAACCTTCGGTACATCAAAACACAAAAACTCTTATTACGATCATCACCGAACTTTAAGCGTGCGGACCCTACGGGTTCGAGAACTATGTAGACATGACCGAGACACGTCTCCGGTCAATAACCAATAGCGGAACATGGATGCTCATATTGGCTCCCACATATTCTACGAAGATCTTTATCGGTCAAACCGCATAACAACATACGTTGTTCCCTTTGTCATCGGTATGTTACTTGCCCGAGATTCGATCGTCGGTATCTCAATACCTAGTTCAATCTCGTTACCGGTAAGTCTCTTTACTCATTCCGTAATACATCATCTCGCAACTAACTCATTAGTTGCAATGCTTGCAAGGCTTAGGTGATGTGCATTACCGAGAGGGCCCAGAGATACCTCTCCGACAATCGGATTGACAAATCCTAATCTCGAAATACGCCAACCCAACAAGTACCTTCGGAGACACCTGTAGAGCACCTTTATAATCACCCAGTTACGTTGTGACGTTTGGTAGCACACAAAGTGTTCCTCCGGTAAACGGGAGTTGCATAATCTCATAGTCATAGGAACATGTATAAGTCATGAAGAAAGCAATAGCAACAAACTAAACGATCAAGTGCTATGCTAACGGAATGGGTCAAGTCAATCACATCATTCTCCTAATGATGTGATCCCGTTAATCAAATGACAACTCATGTCTATGGTTAGGAAACATAACATCTTTGATCAACGAGCTAGTCAAGTAGAGGCATACTAATGACACTCTGTTTGTCTATGTATTCACACATGTATTATGTTTCCGGTTAATACAATTATAGCATGAATAATAAACATTTATCATGATATAAGGAAATAAATAATAACTTTATTATTGCCTCTAGGGCATATTTCCTTCAAAAATTACCAAAAGTGATACCAATTCGCCACCACCGTCCCAAATGTGGTACTATCGTGTAATTAACTCCTTGAAAAATATGCCTTATTTTTTACCAAAAGTAAGGGCAAGCACAAGAAGCAGGAACTTACCTTTACGGTCGAACAAAAAATAAGTTAGCAAATACTCCCTTCGTTTCAAAATAGATGATTCAACTATGAAGTATAATTAGTACAAAGTTGGGTCATCTATTTTAGAACGGGGGGAGCAGACAACAGAAGCAAGTGGGCATAACGACGATACGCTCCAAAGTCAAAATAGCATTTGTTCCTCCGAACTCCGAAGTATAATACTCCCTCCGTCCTAAAATAAGTGTCTCAACTTTGTACTAACTTCAGTACAAAGTTGTACTAAGGTTGAGACACTTATTTTGGGACAGAAGGAGTAGCATTTTGTAAGCTCTGAGGTATAGGTTTTTTTTTTTTGAGCAAGCAATAAGGTATAGGTTAACTTCATATCTCAGACAAGTTGTATTCCCAATATATAGTGCGCAGACCAGTAAAACAAGCCTCTGGTCATCGAAAGAAAATGTCAACCAAACACAAATTACCCATGTTAGTTAACTTGTACTACTATCCACAGGAAGGAAACTTTTCACTGTGATATATAACTGAATCAAGGATCATGTATAAGAAATATAACAATCCACCACTAAGCAAACATGCTTCAACATACAGGTATTGAAGAACCATCCCATTATAGATCAACATTCTGAAGAAAAGAAAACGTTTTAGATGTTTGCAGGCCCAATCTTTAGTTTTGCAATCAAGGACGGGGTAGTGAAAAGAGAACCTATCTTTGCATACAACATGCTTATGATATTACAGTGCCATCTAAGTTCAGTTCAGAGCGTCCATAAAAGAAGTTCAGTTCAGGGTGACAATGACGCAGCTCCCAAGCGAAAAAAAGGAGCAGCACAACACATGATGAGCTGAGCACGTCACTCAATCACTCAAACGAATCGGTGTATTTACAGTTGGACGGAGCACCGCCAAGTTTCAGTTCAGTTGTACAGCTGATATATACAAGGAGGAGATCACAGTCGGAGGTTGGATACAAATGAATGATATAAGTAAAACACACAGGAAAGCTACACTCAGCAGCTAGATCAGACAGACACTAAGGATCAGCCAGTCTCGTTATTCACTCTGAGCTGACGCGTGATCTAACTGTTGAAAGTAACCTATGATGATCACATCGTGCCAGGGTTTGACAACAGTGCTTCCCACAATGGAGGTACAGGGAAGTCCATATTATCATACAATGTGTACAGGGTCTCATGATTATTCACAGGAACTTGGACACCACGCGGCAGGACGTCCAGAAGGCCGCAGTTGCTGCTTTTAGAATCGCCGGATTCTGGTAGATACTGCAAGAGAGTGACACAGGAGCAAAATCAGGAAATGCAAACACTTACGTGCTCATAGAAACTTACTGGAGTTGTATGATCATGCGAAATGATGCCCTCAAATTTAAGTTGCTGCCTGCAGCACAATATTGTGCGGGGGCTAATTTTGCTGTATATATTGTTACAGAAGTTTGCAGGCTGAAAAGGTGTATTCGATCAAGATGTAGAACTTAAATTGATGCAACTGATCAAACTTGAAATATCATATCTTGACTAATCTAGTGTATGGTTTGTTCGTGGAGTGAAGTGATCATGTCCAGTTTCCCTGAGGTGCGATTTTGTTTACGTTTGTTGCCTACAGACCATTTAGTTTGATGGCATTCTGTCCTAACTTTTCAGTCTTCAATGGGAAGAAATTTTTCCTCCCAAGGGTCCTAGAACAGATTATTTGGGTAGAGCTCTAAGGAGCCTCTAGAAAGGACGTGAGGCTTACCCTGACAGCTCCACCATGGTAATATTACACACAAATTGTGCTTGTAATTACCCATCATTACTAAGGATTTTAACTTACCCAATAGCTGTTGCACTCCATGATGCTACATTATAAATAACTTGTGTTCCAGCCCATGCCTTCTGAAGTTTGCCTTTCCTCTTTTTAGTTGAAAATGTCTTGCTAAGGGCTGAAAAATGAAGGGTGGGGGATCACACATAAGAAAACCTACAACCAACCAAATTCATCTGAATTAAGAATGGAAAAGAGAAGGTTACCTTCTTGAAGTTGATTGGGCGTCAATTCCTGCAGAACATGAAATTTCCAGCATTACAAGCACGAACATTTCAAATAAATGAGCGATATGAAATACTCTTCCATGATAAGTATTCCCTCCATAAACTAATATAAGAGCGTTTGGAATACTATAGTGATCTAAACGCTCTTATATTAGTTTACAGAGGGAGTACAATCTACTAGCAGTCCAGGTAAAATAAGGAATACTGAAGGGCCTTCACATGTTGATCTAGATAGTACAACGGACTATTGTGTGAACTGTGAAGCCTACAAGAAGAGTAGATACCATACTGAACTATTGGTAATCCATGATCCCACTAAGTCATGTTTTCCACTTCTAGGAATCTATTTAATTATCCAGAACCTCAATAATCAATGTAAAATAAACATGTTTTTTTAGAATCCAAGATTTGATGGACATTTGAACGCTGAGACTGATATTCATGAAGGACTGCATAAGAAAGCCCAAGTACACAAAAAATTCAAGGGAAATCACGAATCAAAGGTGAACTGAACTCTGCATACCTTAGTTTCTTTCAGCGACAGCAGGTATGCAGCCATGAAGCATGCAATCCCATCAACTATATCCTCTTGCTTAACTAGAACATATCCATCCTCTGAATCATCACTGACATTCATACTCTTATCATCCCATATATCTGCTGCGCTGACGATATCCCATGATATGGTTTCATCTACTGTTACATGAGTAATTGCAGAACTTTTCAGTTGACAGGTTTGATTTCAATGAGGGAATAAACGTGCATTTGTAGCATGGGGTGGCAAGGTCAGTTTACGTATTGTTAAAATTTTGGACACAACAAATAAATGACAGTTCATTGGGCAAATGCGCACCTGCACCATGTTGGTATACTGACTTCTGAATGTTATCAAGCTTTTCTAGAAATTCAGGTGATTCAACCCTTGATTTGAGAAGATTACACAGCTGCATGAGTAAATGGAGAGGCGCAAAAATTAAGAAAGTTTCAGAACAGAAGGCAGAAAATTAAGTACACTGGAAGCTTCTTTTCTCATTCCCTCTATCCCTCATCTTTACTATCACCTCAATAACTGATATCCAAAAGTAGCGAAGAACAGTTCAGTCGGTTCAAACAGTAAAACAAATTCACGGGAAATTGGCTTAATTCCAGGGTATTGCCATATTCTATCCAACCAAAGGATCAGTTATGGTTGCTGTGATGTGCTTACTTTTCAAGGTACAAAACGTCAGTTGTTAAGTTTGGCAAATCAAATGATAAAAGTAAATTCTGTTATCCAATTATTTCCTTCAAACATTCCTTGTCATGTGTTTCGGAAGAGGATAATATACACTAGTTTTACTCGTTTCACCGTGATTAATAAGGAAAAGCAACTAGCCAAGCACAATAATATGAATTCCAACAAGAGACTAGATGGCTACAGTTGCGAGGACCCCCAGTTGTCCCAAGTCGCCAATCAATCGAACCCATCAACCAATCGCAGTCCCAGTTCTCCAAAGGACCATCGAATCAAATGTAGTTGTTGTGATGTGCTTACTTCTGAAGGTGCAAAACAGCTACTTATTATTAAGTTTGGCAAATCAAATGCTAGCTAGATAAATTGTGTTACCCAGTTATTTGCTTCACACATTCCATCTCATGTGTCGGAGAAGACAATAGTAACAGACACACCAGTTTACTCGTCTGCACCTTGATCGTTGAGAAAACAACAACTAGCTAAGCACGCAGATACTAAAGGCAGTTGAGCCAAGCGATTGCTGTCATGATCCACCCGCAATCCCACCGACTAAATCACCACAGTTCCGAGGACCCCAATTGTCTTAACTCCAGCCACTCAATCCAACCCATCAACATCTTAAATTCTCAATCCCAATTATCTATTCTCGGGAACACCAAATCGCGCTGGCATGGGAGATCTCCCTCACCTCGTCCGCCTCGTAGTCGGCCTCCGACGGCTCCGGCGTGGGCGACGGGGGCGG
>NW_024116115.1:0-106897 GCF_003073215.2 Triticum urartu | reverse complement strand
TTGGGGTTCATATGTTGATGACCAACACATTCTGATGAGGACATCAATACCATTGTTACACCCACAGCCCCTACTGTTACATATACTGGACCAATTACTAGAGCTCGTGCACGCCAATTAAATTACCAGGTACTTTCGTTTCTTGGTAATGATTCTAATGTTCATGAGATTATGATGCTGCCTAAATTGGATACATTTGTTTTGCTTACAAATGAAGGGCCTAGCTTGGAGAAGGATGAACATTGGAGCAAGAACACGCATGAAGTTGATGGCATGCGCAAGGGGATCAAGAACGGAGTTACAAGTGATGATTTCAGGACTTTGAAGCCGCCATAAGGAGTGCATGAAGCCATGGACGAAATATACAAGATGCCACTTCATAATATTCGTCCATAGGCTATTCTAGGTGCTGCGTCACCTTATTAATGGGCCAGGCCCATGTAATTTCGAAATACTTAAGTATAGGCTATTTTTAGAGTCCGTATGTGTGGGGAAACAAGAGTTAGGGTTGGATTCGGACCCCACCCTCAAGGGCCACGAAATTCCCCTCTCTTCCTCCATATATACAGCCCTTAGGGCGTCGTTTAGACTTTGGGGTTTTGTTTAGATTAAAAGTTCGCCATAGCTGCAACTTCGCGTACTTCGTTTGTGTCCAACGACCAGACCAAGACGTCACGGAACCCCACCTTGATCAATAAAGCTTTCATCTTATATTCGCAATATCCAGATTGCAATCTCAGTTTCTTGCTTGTTCTTCGTTTGCTCGCAGGAAACAGGCCCTCGTGGTCAGCTTGATCGTGCTCCGGCGTGGTCAATAACCCCTCGGAAGTTGGTTTAGCGATTGCTAAGGCGCGACGTCTCGCACGTTCGTAGTCGGATCGTCAAGGTCGACTCCCACAGAAAACGATAGCCACCATCTCATCGAAACATCGGGACACCTTTGCCTCTATCAGGAAGGCTTATAGTATGGTAGCAAAAAGGGTCAGCAATAATCAATTCAGAGATGCAAAGTTGAATAAACGCTCAACGACGGTACTGTGCTAGTCCTAGGCTAGACCGTGCTAGAGACGCGAGCCTAGAACACTAACAAAATCACGGCGCTGCACGTAAATAAGGGAAAAGCACACTCTGGAACTCTCTCTTTTTTTTCGCTCTCTTTTTTTTGCGCTTCTTTTTTTTTGCGCTCCTCTTTTTTTTTGCGAAAAATCACTATAATGGCGAGTGTCTCAAAACTCTTCCCTCGTCAAACTGATAGGATGGGCACGAAATTTTTTTTTCACTTTTTTTCGGAAATCAGGGCAGCGACGACGAAAAAGTGCGACAAAAAATCACTATGATGGCACGTGGCTCAAAAGACTCAGAAAAGCCTAAAAATAGGATAGGGAAAAAAAATTTGCCCGTGAAAATTTTGGCCTAAAAACTGCCCGGGGGTCTCCAGACTCTTTTTTTTTCCGAGACCTACGCAGGCAAGGAAACACGAATCGGAATTTAGATTGATCTCAAGAACAAACCTAATATGAGAAGAACTCGGATTGGTGGTGGATATATGGTTGTGGTATATGGCAGCGGTGGTGGTATATGGTAGCGGTGGTGGTATATGGATATAGATTGGTAGTGGTATATGGATATGGATTCAGAGCGGTGGCGGATAAGCAAAAGTGGTAGATGGGCGATGATGATGGTGCGGCGGCGGCGTGACAACTTATGACCAGAACTCGAAACTCTAAAAGACTAGACTCTAAGACCAGCAACTTGACACGACGATGCAACCGCAAATTGAACAAAGCAAAAACCCTAAAAAGATTATGCAAAGGCTCAGATTGGTTCGGATATGATGAACTAACCCTAATTTTTTTTGTGCTTTTTCGTGGACTGTAGGTATGAAGAACAGACTCGATCTAATCTACGAAAAACTGTAAAATCTCACCGAGCAACCTGGAAATCTGATACCACTTGATAGAGGCTAAGGTGTCCCGATGTTTCGATGAGATGGTGGCTATCGTTTTCTGTGGGAGTCGACCTTGACGATCCGACTACGAACGTGCGAGACGTCGTGCCTTAGCAATCGCTAAACCAACTTCCGGGGGTTATTGACCACGCCGGAGCACGATCAACCTGACCATGAGGGTCTGTTTCCTGCGAGCAAACGAAGAACAAGCAAGAAACTGAGATTGCAATCGGGATATTGCGAATATAAGATGAAAGCTTTATTGATCAAGGTGGGGTTCTGTGATGTCTTGGTCTGGTCGTTGGACACAAACGAAGTACGCGAAGTTGCAGCTATGGCGAACTTTTAATCTAAACAAAACCCAAAGTCTAAACGACGCCCTAAGGGCTGTATATATGGAGGAAGAGAGGGGAATTTCGTGGCCCTTGAGGGTGGGGTCCGAAACCAACCCTAACTCTTGTTTCCCCACACATACGGACTCTAAAAATAGCCTATACTTAAGTATTTCGAAATTACATGGGCCTGGCCCATTAATAAGGTGATGCAGCACCTAGAATAGCCTATGGACGAATATTATGAAGTGGCATCTTGATGAGAACATCAATATCATTGTTACACCCACAGCCCCTACTGTTACATATACTGGACCAATTACTAGAGCTCGCGCACGCCAATTAAATTACCAGGTACTTTCGTTTCTTGGTAATGATTCTAATGTTCATGAGATTATGATGCTGCCTAAATTGGATACATTTGTTTTGCTTACAAATGAAGGGCCTAGCTTGGAGAAGGATGAACATTGGAGCAAGAACACGCATGGAGTTGATGGCATGCGCAAGGGGATCAAGAACGGAGTTACAAGTGATGATTTCAGGACTTTGAAGCCGCCATAAGTAATGCATGAAGCCTTTGACGAAATATACAAGATGCCACTTCATAATATTCGTCCATAGGCTATTCTAGGTGCCGCGTCACCTTATTAATGGGCCAGGCCCATGTAATTTCGAAATACTTAAGTATAGGCTATTTTTAGAGTCCGTATGTGTGGGGAAACAAGAGTTAGGGTTGGTTTCGGACCCCACCCTCAAGGGCCACGAAATTCCCCCCTCTCCCTCCATATATACAGCCCTTAGGGCGTCGTTTAGACTTTGGGGTTTTGTTTAGATTAAAAGTTCGCCATAGCTGCAACTTCGCGTACTTTGTTTGTGTCCAACGACCAGACCAAGACGTCATAGAACCCCACCTTGATCAATAAAGCTTTCATCTTATATTCGCAATATCCCGATTGCAATCTCAGTTTCTTGCTTGTTCTTCAGGAAACAGACCCTCGTGGTCAGGTTGATCGTGCTCCGGCGTGGTCAATAACCCCCGGAAGTTGGTTTAGCGATTGCTAAGGCACGACGTCTCGCACGTTCGTAGTCGGATCGTCAAGGTCGACTCCCACAGAAAACGATAGCCACCATCTCATCGAAACATCGGGACACCTTTGCCTCTATCAAGTGGTATCAGATTTCCAGGTTGCTCGGTGAGATTTTACAGTTTTTCGTAGATTAGATCGAGTCTGTTCTTCATACCTACAGTCCACGAAAAAGCCAGAAAAAATAGGGTTAGTTCATCATATCCGAACCAATCTGAGCCTTTGCATAATCTTTTTAGGGTTTTTGCTTTGTTCAATTTGCGGTTGCATCGTCGTGTCAAGTTGCTGGTCTTAGAGTCTAGTCTTTTAGAGTTTCGAGTTCTGGTCATAAGTTGTCACGCCGCCGCCGCACCATCATCATCGCCCATCTACCACTTTTGCTTATCCGCCACCGCTCTAAATCCATATCCATATACCACTACCAATCTATATCCATATACCACCACCGCTACCATATACCACCACCGCTGCCATATACCACAACCATATATCCACCACCAATCCGAGTTCTTCTCATATTAGGTTTGTTCTTGAGATCAATCTCAATTCCGATTCGTGTTTCCTTGCCTGCGTAGGTCTCGGAAAAAAAAAAGAGTCTGGAGACCCCCGGGCAGTTTTTAGGCCAAAATTTTCACGGGCAAAAATATTTTTTCCCTATCCTATTTTTAGGCTTTTCTGAGTCTTTTGAGCCACCTGCCATCATAGTGATTTTTTGTCGCACTTTTTGGTCGTCGCTGCCCTGATTTCCGAAAAAAAAGTGAAAAAAAAAATTTCGTGCCCATCCTATCAGTTTGACGAGGGAAGAGTTTTGAGACACTCGCCATTATAGTAATTTTTCGCAAAAAAAAAGAGGAGCGCAAAAAAAAAGAGGAGCGCAAAAAAAAAGAGGAGCGCAAAAAAAAGAGGAGCGCAAAAAAAAAGCGAAAAAAAAAGATCCAGAGTGTGCTTTTCCTTATTTACGTGCAACGCCGTGATTTTGTTAGTGTTCTAGGCTCGCGTCTCTAGCACGGTCTAGCCTAGGACCAGCACAGTACCGTCGTTGAGCGTTTATTCAACTTTGCATCTCTGAATTGATTATTGCTGACCCTTTTTGCTACCATACTATAAGCCTTCCCAGCTCCACATACCTCTACGTCGTGCGTTTGACTCTCCCTGGCAATCGCTCTATCCAAGCTTTTGAGAGTTTTGACTACAACGGTTGCCGATCACCGCCTGCTGCTGGGTAAGAACTGGTAAGAATTTGAGATTTGCTTGACGGATTTGTGACACCCGCCACCACCACCTCTTGTTAGTATTCTGTAGGATCATATTATTGTGTGTTTTCTATTGTTGCTAACCATGGCAGGATCACAAGCCGACGAGACTGACTGGGAGAACATGACGAATCAGGAGTTGCATGATAAATTTCAGCAAATGATGAATGGACAGGTGCAGGATGTGCTAAACAGATTTGAAGAGGCCATGGAGAAGATAGATGACATGGAGAAGACGTTTGAAACAAAGCTCGATAACAGGTTTAATGAATTGCTCGCGCGTCTTCCACCACCACCACCGGCTGCACCTAACGCACCTCTACAACAACAACAACGACGACTACCTACACATCGTGAAACAGCCCTCCGCCGAGCGAGCCGTCTCCCTCTTGCACCTGGCCAAACTGTTGGTGCTGCTGTTGCTACTTCTGTGGCTCCTGCTGCTGATGCGGAGGAGGATGATTTTGCTGGCGATTACGAGGATGAGGTTGATCAAAATCAGAACTACGTGCCACCACCAGCACAGCAACCATCAGGTCGTCCACATGCAAATAATGGCAATGGTAGGGCTCACCCTCAGGTACGAGATCATGACCATCTCCCTAAACTAAAATTGAATATTCCACCATTTGAGGGTAGATATGTTCCTGATATATATCTTACTTGGGAGTTAGAAATTGAACAACGATTTACATGTTTACAATATCCCGAGGAGAGACGTGTTCTTGCTGCTGTTTCTGCATTCACTAATTTTGCATGTGTTTGGTGGTCTGAGCATTGTAGATTATATCCCATTCCTGCTACTTGGGCTGCTTTGAAAACTGCTATGCGTACTCGTTGGGTTCCACCATATTATCAACGTGAATTACTTCAAAAATTGCAGCGCTTAAGACAGGGAAAAAATTCTGTAGAAGAATACTATCAGGAATTACAAACTGGCATGATTAGATGTGGTATTGTTGAGGAGAATGAAGCTATGCTTGCACGTTTTATGGGTGGATTAAATAGAGAGATTCAGACGATTCTAGAGTATAAGGAGTATACTAATATCACTCGTTTATTCCATCTTGCTTGTAAAGCTGAACGTGAAGTGCAGGATCGACAGGCATTGGCGCGGACTAACTTTTCTGCAGGTCGACCTTCTTCATGGACACCACGTGCATCATCTACTTCCACACATTCTGCTTCACCGGCGCCTCCGTCGGCTGCCACCTCCAACCGTGATACAATGAAGCAGGCACAATCACCACTATCTGCCAAGAGCACACCTTCTGGGCCTGCAAAGAGCTCTTCTTCTTCCATGGCATCAACAGGGCAAACACATGATATTGTTTGTCGATGTTGCAAGGGTGGAGGTCATTATGCGAGAGAATGCCCATCTAAGCGTGTGATGATTGTTACTGAGGATGGTGGGTATGAGTCCGCTAGTGACTATGATGAGGAGGCTTTGGCTCTTATTACACGTGAAGAACACGGTGGAGATGATTCTGATCATGAGACGCAATACATGGCTGCTGAAGATGCTGACAGGTATGAATGTTTAGTTGCTCAATGTGTTTTGAGTGTGCAGGTTACACAAGCTGAGCAAAATCAGAGGCATAATTTGTTCCATACAAAGGGAGTTGTGAAGGAACGTTCTGTTCGCGTCATCATAGATGGAGGGAGCTGCAATAACTTGGCTAGCATGGAGATGGTGGAGAAGCTATCTCTCACCACAAGACCACATCCACATCCTTACTACATCCAATGGTTCAACAACAGCGGCAAGGTTAAGGTAACACGTACTGTTCATGTGCATTTTAGTATCTCTACATATGCTGATTATGTTGATTGTGATGTGGTACCTATGCAAGCATGTTCCTTATTACTTGGTAGACCATGGCAATTTGATAAAAATTCTGTACACCATGGTAGAAACAATCAGTATACTCTTGTTCATAACGATAAAAATATTACTTTGCTTCCTATGACTCCTGATTCCATTTTGAAAGATGATATTAATAGAGCTAATAAAGCAAAACAGGAGACAAATAAGAGTGAAAATCAGATTGTGGCAAAAGAATTTGAGCACCAAATGAAGCCTAATAATAAACCATCTACTGTTGTTTCTGAAATTAAATTGAAAAGTGCATGTTTACTTGCCACCAAATCTGATATTGATGAGCCAGATTTCAGCAAATCTGTTTGCTATGCTTTTGTGTGCAAAGAGGCATTATTTTCATTCGAGGACGTGCCTTCCTCTTTGCCCCCTACTGTCACTAACATTTTGCAGGAGTTCGCTGACGTCTTTCCACAAGACGTGCCACCGGGATTACCACCTATTCGAGGGATTGAGCATCAAATTGACTTAATTCCCGGTGCTTCGCTACCCAACCGTGCACCATACCGTACCAATCCAGAGGAGACGAAGGAGATTATGCGTCAAGTACAAGAACTGCTCGACAAAGGTTATATACGCGAATCCCTTAGTCCTTGTGCTGTTCCTATCATTTTAGTGCCGAAAAAGGATGGTACGTCGCGTATGTGCGTTGATTGTAGAGGCATTAATAATATTACTATTCATTATCGTCATCCTATTCCTAGGCTAGATGATATGCTTGATGAATTGAGTGGCTCTACAATATTCTCCAAAGTTGATTTGCATAGTGGATACCATCAAATTCGTATGAAATTGGGAGATGAATGGAAAACAGCATTTAAAACTAAGTTTGGATTATATGAGTGGTTAGTCATGCCTTTTGGGTTAACTAATGCACCTAGTACTTTCATGAGGTTAATGAACGAAGTTTTACGTGCTTTCATTGGACGATTTGTGGTAGTTTACTTTGATGACATATTGATTTATAGCAAATCTTTGGAGGAACATTTGGAACATTTACGTGCTATTTTTATTGCACTACGTGATGCACATTTGTTTGGAAACCTTGGAAAGTGCACCTTTTGCACCGACCAAGTATCTTTTCTTAGCTATGTTGTTACTCCACAGGGAATTGAAGGTGATAAAGCCAAGATTGAAGCTATTGAGAGCTGGCCGCAGCCCAAAACGGTCACACAAGTGAGGAGTTTCCTTGGCCTCGCTGGTTTCTATAGGCGTTTTGTGAGAGATTTCAGCACCATTGCTGCACCTCTCAACGAGCTTACAAAGAAGGATGTGCCTTTTGTTTGGGGTACCGCACAGGAAGAAGCCTTCACGGTATTGAAAGATAAGTTGACACATGCTCCTTTACTCCAACTTCCTAATTTCAATAAGACTTTTGAGCTTGAATGTGATGCTAGTGGAATTGGATTAGGAGGTGTGTTATTACAAGATGGAAAACCTGTTGCATACTTTTCTGAAAAATTGAGTGGGCCTAGTCTGAACTATTCTACTTATGATAAAGAATTATATGCTCTTGTTCGGACCTTAGAAACATGGCAACATTATTTATGGCCCAAGGAATTTGTTATACATTCTGATCATGAATCTTTGAAACACATCAAAAGTCAAGCAAAACTGAACCGTAGACATGCTAAATGGGTTGAATTCATTGACACTTTCCCTTATGTCATTAAACACAAGAAGGGTAAAGAAAATGTTATTGCTGATGCCTTGTCTCGTCGTTATACTATGCTTTCACAACTTGACTTTAAAATATTTGGTTTGGAGACCATCAAAGATCAATATGTTCATGATGCTGAATTTAAGGATGTATTGCAGAATTGTAAGGAAGGGAGAACTTGGAACAAGTTCGTTCTTAACGATGGATTTGTGTTTCGTGCTAACAAGGTATGCATTCCAGCTAGCTCCGTTCGTCTTTTGTTGTTGCAGGAGGCGCATAGAGGAGGATTAATGGGACACTTTGGCGTCAAGAAGACGGAGGATATACTTGCTACACATTTCTTTTGGCCAAAGATGAGACGGGATGTTGAGCGTTTTGTTGCTCGCTGCACTACATGTCAAAGAGCTAAGTCATGACTCAATCCTCATGGTTTATATATGCCTTTGCCTGTACCTAGTGTTCCTTGGGAGGATATATCTATGGACTTTGTTTTAGGTTTACCTCGAACAAAGAAGGCATCGTTTAGGCTTTGGGTTTTGTTTAGATTAAAAGTTCGCCATAGCTGCAACTTCGCGTACTTCGTTTGTGTCCAACGACCAGACCAAGACGTCACAGAACCCCACCTTGATCAATAAAGCTTTCATCTTATATTCGCAATATCCAGATTGCAATCTCAGTTTCTTGCTTATTCATTGAGACTTTCCCTTATGTCATTAAACACAAGGGTAAAGAAAATGTTATTGCTGATGCCTTGTCTCGTCGTTATACTATGCTTTCACAACTTGACTTTAAAATATTTGGTTTGGAGACCATCAAGGATCAATATGTTAAGATGCTGAATTTAAAGATGTATTGCAAAATTGTAAGGAAGGGAGAACTTGGAACAAGTTCGTTCTTAACGATGGATTTGTGTTTCGTGCTAACAAGCTATGCATTCCAGCTAGCTCCGTTCGTCTTTTGTTGTTGCAGGAGGCGCATGGAGGAGGATTAATGGGACACTTTGGCGTCAAGAAGATGGAGGATATACTTGCTACACATTTCTTTTGGCCAAAGATGAGACGGGATGTTGAGCGTTTTGTTGCTCGCTGCACTACATGTCAAAGAGCTAAGTCACGACTCAATCCTCATGGTTTATATATGCCTTTGCCTGTACCTAGTGTTCCTTGGGAGGATATATCTATGGACTTTGTTTTAGGTTTACCTAGAACAAAGAAGGGGAGGGATAGCATATTTGTTGTCGTGGATAGGTTCTCGAAAATGGCACACTTTATACCATGTCATAAAAGCGATGATGCTGTTAGTGTTGCTGATTTGTTCTTTCGTGAAATTATTCGCTTACATGGTGTGCCAAATACTATTGTTTCAGATCGTGATACTAAATTTCTTAGCCACTTTTGGAGATGTTTATGGGCTAAGTTGGGGACTAAGCTGCTTTTTAGTACTACTTGTCACCCCCAAACTGATGGACAAACTGAAGTAGTCAATAGAACATTGTCTACTATGCTTAGGGCTGTTTTGAAGAATAACAAGAAAATGTGGGAAGAATGCTTGCCTCATATTGAATTTGCTTATAATCGTTCATTGCATTCTACTACTAAGATGTGCCCTTTTGAAATTGTGTATGGTTTCCTACCTCGTGCACCTATTGATTTGTTGCCTCTTCCATCTTCAGAGAAGGTTAATTTTGATGCTAAAGAACGTTCTGAATTGATTTTAAAAATGCATGAGTTAACTAAGGAAAACATTGAGCGCATGAATGCTAAATATAAACTTGCTGGAGATAAGGGTAGAAAACATGTTGTGTTTGCGCCGGGAGATCTTGTTTGGTTACATTTGCGTAAAGATAGATTTCCTAATCTGCGCAAATCAAAACTAATGCCACGTGCTGATCGTCCTTTTAAGGTGTTAGAGAAAATAAATGATAATGCATATAAACTTGAGCTACCTGTAGATTTTGGGGTTAGTCCCACTTTTAACATTGCAGATTTGAAGCCTTATTTGGGTGAGGAAGATGCGCTTCCGTCGAGGACGACTTCATTTCAAGAAGGGGAGGATGATGAGGACATCAATACCATTGTTACACCCACAGCCCCTACTGTTACATATACTGGACCAATTACTAGAGCTCGCGCACGCCAATTAAATTACCAGGTACTTTCGTTTCTTGGTAATGATTCTAATGTTCATGAGATTATGATGCTGCCTAAATTGGATACATTTGTTTTGCTTACAAATGAAGGGCCTAGCTTGGAGAAGGATGAACATTGGAGCAAGAACACGCATGGAGTTGATGGCATGCGCAAGGGGATCAAGAACGGAGTTACAAGTGATGGTTTCAGGACTTTGAATCCGCCATAAGGAGTGCATGAAGCCTTGGACGAAATATACAAGATGCCACTTCATAATATTCGTCCATAGGCTATTCTAGGTGCTGCGTCACCTTATTAATGGGCCAGGCCCATGTAATTTCGAAATACTTAAGTATAGGCTATTTTTAGAGTCCGTATGTGTGGGGAAACAAGAGTTAGGGTTGGTTTCGGACCCCACCCTCAAGGGCCACGAAATTCCCCCCTCTTCCTCCATATATACAGCCCTTAGGGCGTCGTTTAGACTTTGGGTTTTGTTTAGATTAAAAGTTCTCCATAGCTGCAACTTCGCGTACTTCGTTTGTGTCCAACGACCAGACCAAGACGTCACAGAACCCCACCTTGATCAATAAAGCTTTCATCTTATATTCGCAATATCCCGATTGCAATCTCAGTTTCTTGCTTGTTCTTCGTTTGCTTGCAGGAAACAGACCCTCGTGGTCAGGTTGATCGTGCTCCGGCGTGGTCAATAACCCTCGGAAGTTGGTTTAGTGATTGCTAAGGCGCGACGTCTCGCACGTTCGTAGTCGGATCGTCAAGGTCGACTCCCATAGAAAACGATAGCCACCATCTCATCGAAACATCGGGACACCTTAGCCTCTATCAGTGGAATTAACACTTGTCTGGAATTTCAGATCAGGTAGCTCTCTTCGGAGCAACAAAACTACATGCTACAGGATCTGAACATGGCAAAGTAAAGCATGGAATGGAGCTACTCAAAGAGCTTAACAAAAGTCCCTTAGTGACCTTGAGCCAAAAGGGATCAGAAAATACAATTGCAAGCATGTGAACATAGCAAAAACATAATCAGTTTTCAGACTTAGTGAAAAACTGACACATGCTGAAATATAACTCAAGTAGGCATGTTTACGAGCTCGATGCACTCACTACGGTGCAAGTCATGGCAAGACAAGCATACACCCATCAAGAAGGCACAAAATTCAAGCTAGACATGGCAAGAACAATAGCATAGCATGCACGGATCAACTACAACATCACCAGCAAAATTGCAAACAAGTTGACAATCTGCCCAGATTCACAAAGTAGCAAAAGTAGAGCTCGATTGACTCAAGCTGCATAATTGCAAACAAAGGCATGGATGGATAGAGCACTACAATATTAACAAAACAACCTTACTGATCATCCTCAAAAGAGGCACGGATCAATAGGAAACAATAAGAACATATGGCATCATGAAATAAACAGATCAAGGACTTGGTGGATTTGCTAAGTCCCTGAAAACAGAATTAGCAAGTGCACCACTTTGCAAGCTTGCACAAGTCACCACACACATCACAAAAATACATGGGTTGCACCTCTGGAAAGATGACAAAACCCTTAACAAAACATATGTAGAGGATCAGGGCATATCATGCACACATTAATCATGGCAAAAATGAAAAACTAAACTAAACGGAATAGCAGATCTGACAATTAACTCAAGTAGCCCTCTTCTAACAGCATTTCGGGCATCAATATGAACTCAAATGAAAATGATGTAATAGAATGAAATGATGTACTCTCTGAGATGAACATTTTGATATGCTATATGCATGAATCGGAGCTACGGATGCAAAGTTACGGGGTCACGAACATGAGCACTTGGGCTGAGAATTTCGGGACTTAGAGAAAAAAACGACCTAGGGTTTCACTGTTCACAGATCTGGATCGGGCGAAGGTCACTGTAGCACGGCGGTGCGGATCACGAGGATGACCGGGGTTCTTCGCCGGAGTTGAGGGAGAGGCCGGAGGGGTCGCCGGGGCGGAGATCCGGCGAGGAGGAGGGCCGTGCGGGGCGGCACGGGGACCGGGCGGCGGCTTGCCGGGCGGTGGAGCTGTGGCGCTCGTCGCCAGCGTGGAGAGGCGGCGGCATGCGACGGCTCGTCGGCGGGGAGGCGGCTCGGCCGCGGAGAAGAGGAGGCGGGCGGCGGCGCGGCGATGGGCTCTACGGGGGCCGGCTACGGGCCCGTGCGGGCCGCGGCGGCGGCGGTGGCCGGGTGCCACATGGCGGACAGAGAATGAGGCAGCGGCTATGTCCGGCCGGGTCGGACAATGTCCGGCGCACGGAGATGATTTTTAGGGTTTCGGAGGTAGAGGAGATCCGAAAATCGGGGGGCCTTTAAATAGAGGTAGAGGGAGCTAGGAGAGTTCAAATGAGGTGCGGTTTTCGGCCACGCGATCGTGATCGAACGCTCTAGATGATGGAGAAGAGTTAGGTGGGTTTTGGGCCAAATTGGAAGGGTATTGGGCTGCAACACACACGAGGCCTTCTCGGTCCCTCGGTTAACCGTTGGAGTATCAAACGAAGTCCAAATGATACGAAACTTGATAGGCGGTCTATCGGTAGTAAACCAAGGCCGCTTGGCAAGTCTCGGTCCAATCCGGAAATGTTTAATCCCCACACACGAAAGAAAGCTGGAAATGACCACCGGAGGAGAACGAAGCGCCGGAATGCAAAACGGACAACGGGGAAAATGCTCGAATGCATGAGACGAACACGTATGCAAATGCAATGCACATGATGACATGACATGAGATGCATGACAACGACAACAATACACGGAAACAAAGACCGGAACCCGAGGAAATAAATATAACTTAACTCCGGAAAACGGCAAGAGTTGGAGTACAAATTGGGAAAGTTACATCCGGGGTGTTACAACACTCCACCACTACGAAAAGATCTCGTCCTGAGATCTAGGGCTGAAAGAACGCCGGGTACTCACAACGGAGGTGATCCTCGCGTTCCCAGGTAGCTTCACGGTCGGAATGGTGTGACCACTTGACTTTGAGAAATTTGATTGACTTGTTGCGAGTCTTGCGTTCGGTCTCTTCAAGAATAGCAACTGGGTGCTCACGATAAGAGAGATCTTCTTGGAGCTCAATGTCCTCGAAGTTGACGGTGCGGTCAGGAGTCTTGAAGCACTTTCGAATCTGAGAGACATGGAACACGTCATGAACATTTTCAAAGTTTGAAGGAAACTCGAGTTGATAGGCGAGGTCGCCTCTCTTGCTGACAATCTTGAAAGGTCCCATGTATCTAGGGGCAAGCTTCCCTTTGATACCGAAGCGACGAGTACCTTTCATAGGAGAGACGCGGAGGTAAACATGATCTCCGATCTCGAAAGCCAAATCACGGTGCTTACTATCATAGTAGCTCTTCTGGCGGGATTGGGCTGCTTTGAGGTTATCACGAATGACTTTGCACATTTCTTTTGCTTCTGTGATTAAGTCATTACCCAAAAGCTGACGTTCACCGGTTTCAGACCAGTTGAGAGGGGTACGGCACTTCCTGCCATACAGAATTTCAAATGGGGCCTTGCCCGAACTTGCTTGAAAACTGTTGTTGTAGGAGAATTCAGCATAAGGAAGACAATCCTCCCACTTCATGCCGAAGGAGATCACACAAGCCCTGAGCATATCTTCAAGAATCTGGTTGACACGCTCGACTTGACCGCTAGTTTGAGGATGGAATGCTGTGCTGAAGCGGATGTTGGTGCCCATGGCCTTCTGAAAAGAATCCTAAAACTTCGAGGTAAAGATGCTGCCACGGTCTGAAGAGATCACTTATGGAATACCGTGCAGAGAGACAATATGAGAGGTATAGAGTTCCGCCAATTGAGCTGTAGTGATTGACTCTTTGATAGGCAGAAAGTGAGCCACTTTGGAGAGTTTGTCGATGACAACGAATATAGCATTATTGCCACGTTTGGACTTTGGAAACCTAGTCACGAAGTCCATTTCAATGTGGTCAAACTTCCATTCTGGAATGGCAAGAGGTTGGAGGAGACCTGCTGGCCTTTGGTGTTCTGCCTTCACTCTTCTGCAGACATCACATTCATTCACGAATTGAGCGATCTCGCACTTCATTCGAGTCCACCAATAAGCTTGCTTGAGGTCTTGATACATCTTCGTGCTCCCAGGGTGGATGGAGAGGAGAGAATTGTGAGCCTCGTTCATTATCACTTTACGGAGGTCACCTTTGGGTACAACAATACGATCCTCGAAGAAGAGAGTGTCCTTGTCATCAAGGCGGTAGCACTTGTACTTGGGTTGACTCTTGGCAATCCCAATCTTCACCTTTTTCACCATAGCATCAAGAAGCTGGGCTTGGCGAATCTGGTCTTCTAAGGTAGGAAAGACTTGAAGGTTGGCGAGGAAACCTTGAGGAACAACTTGCAGATTAAGTTTGCGGAAAGCTTCACAAAGCTCGGGTTGATAAGGCTTGAGAATCAGACTGTTGCAGTAAGCTTTCCTGCTCAATGCGTCAGCAATCACATTGGCCTTGCCTGGAGTGATGAGGACATCAATACCATTGTTACATCCACAACCCCTACTGTTACATATACTGGACCAATTACTAGAGCTCACGCACGCCAATTAAATTACCAGGTACTTTCGTTTCTTGGTAATGATTCTAATGTTCATGAGATTATGATGCTGCCTAAATTGGATACATTTGTTTTGCTTACAAATGAAGGGCCTAGCTTGGAGAAGGATGAAAATTGGAGCAAGAACACGCATGGAGTTGATGGCATGCGCAAGGGGATCAAGAACGGAGTTACAAGTGATGATTTCAGGACTTTGAAGCCGCCATAAGGAGTGCATGAAGCCTTGGACGAAATATACAAGATGCCACTTCATAATATTCGTCCATAGGCTATTCTAGGTGCTGCGTCACCTTATTTATGGGCCAGGCCCATGTAATTTCGAAATACTTAAGTATAGGCTATTTTTAGAGTCCGTATGTGTGGGGAAACAAGAGTTAGGGTTGGTTTCGGACCCCACCCTCAAGGGCCACGAAATTCCCCCCTCTTCCTCCATATATACAGCCCTTAGGGCGTCGTTTAGACTTCGGGATTTGTTTAGTTAAAAGTTAGCCATTGCAACTTCGTGTACTTCGTTTGTGTCCAACGACCAGACCAAGACCGCTTCCGGATCCCCACCATTATCAATACTTCATATTTATTTGCAATATTCAGATTGCTTTATCATATTCTTGCTCGTTCTTCGATTGCTTGCAGGAATAGACCTTCGTGGTCAGGCTGACCGTGCTTCCAGCATCGTCAGTAACCTCAGGAGATTGGTTTAGCGATTGCTAAGGCGCAACGTCGTGCACGTTTGTAGTCGGATCGTCAAAGTCGTCTCCACCAAATCGATAGTTATCATCTCATCAAAACATCGGGACCCTCGTCTCTATCATGGAGTATACTCGATACTCGGATTATACTCTTGAATCATTTCGACCCATCGAGTTTGCCTGAGGTTGAGATTAGGCTGAGTGAAGATGTACTTGAGACTCTTGTGATCAGTGAAAATGTCCACTTTTCTTCCCAATAGAAGATGTCTCCAAGTCAAAAGAGCATGCACAACTGCCGCCAACTCGAGATCATGAGTGGGGTAGTTCTTCTCATTAGGCTTCAACTGGCGAGATGTATAAGCAACAACTTTCTTCTCTTGCATCAAAACTTCGCCAAGACCTTGGAGAGAGGTATCACAAAAGACCTCGTACGGCTTGGATTCATCAGGCGGAGTCAGAACTGGAGCAGTGATCAATTTCTCTTTCAAAGTGTTGAAAGCAATGTCACACTCCGGAGACCAAACATACTTGACGTGCTTCTAGAGAAGATTAGAGAGAGGCTTCGCGATCTTAGAAAAGTTTTCAACGAATCTTCGGTAATAGCTTGCGAGACCGAGGAAGCTACGGAGTTGCTTCATGTTCTGAGGAGGTTCTCAATTCACAATTGCAGACACCTTCTCAGGATTCACGGCAATGCCCTTGGCAGAGATGATATGACCAAGATAAAGAACCTCATCGAGCCAAAATTCACACTTGGAGAACTTGGCGTAGAACTGATGTTCTCTGAGCTTATCAAGAACCAAACGCAAGTGCTTGGCATGATCTTCCTTGTTCTTCGAGAGAACCAGAATGTCGTCGAGATAGACCAAAACGAAATCATTGGTGTAGGCGTTGAAGATGAAGTTCATCATGCGAGAGAACGTCGGAGGAGCGTTGACGAGACCAAAAGACAAGACAGTGTATTCATATGAACCAAAGCTTGTCCTGAAAGCCGTCTTGGGAATATCTTGCTCATGGATTCGAATCTGATGATAACCCATACGGAGATCAAGCTTGGAGAATACTCGAGCACCTTTGAGTTGTTCGAACAGCTCATTGATGTTGGGAAGTGGGTATTTGTTCTTGATGGTCTTCTTGTTCACTGGACGGTAATCAACACAAAGTCGGTCCGTTCCATCCTTCTTCTTCACAAAAAGAACACCACAACCCCACGGAGAAGAACTAGGCCGGATGAGACCCATTTTCTCTTGAATATCGAGTTGCTTCTTCAGCTCCTTCAACTCTTCAGGTCCGAGCTTGTAAGGACGCTTAAGCTCTTTGAGTAGCTCCATGCCATGCTTTACTTTGCCATGTTCAGATCCTGTAGCATGTAGTTTTGTTGCTCCGAAGAGAGCTACCTGATCTGAAATTCTAGACAAGTGTTAATTCCACTAAGTCTGAGATCTGTTTGCCATATGCATTTTTGCCATGCTTGTTTGAACCTGTTAATGGATGAATTGGCCGTAGCTCAGTGCTAGACTTTTGTTAAGCATCTTGTGTGCATCCCTGCCATGTATTTTGTTGTCATGTTTGGGTGCTGTAGCATGTTCATTTTATTACATTTAGATGCCTATTTGCTGTAAATCGCAGACCGGTGTCATTTCTGAATCGCTTGCCATTTCCAAACCGTAACTCCTATTCCGGCGTTCTTTATATCGTTTTCAAGCGATTTCGTCTCATCTTTCCAGTGGCACACTTGGATTTCCATGTTGAGGCTAGGTTCATGAATTTCCTGTCATATCTTGCATTTTGCATCCCGCATCGCATGCGCATAGCATATCATCTTTGCATCATGTTGTTTGAGTTTGCACGTGGTTGATTGTATCCTTGTTGCTTGTTTGTCTTGTTTGGGTAGAGCCGGGAGACGAGTTCGCTAACGAGGAGCCCGTTGAGTTTGCTTTCGAGGATCCAGTCAACTCTGACAACTGCGCAGGCAAGATGATCATACCCTCGAAATCACTACTATCTTTGCTATGCTAGTTTGCTTGCTCTTTTGCTATGCCATTGCTACGATGCCAACCACTTGCTTTCAAGCCTCCCAAATTGCCATGTCAAACCTCTAACCCACCATGTCCTAGCAAACCGTTGATTGGCTATGTTACCGCTTTGCTCAGCCCCTCTTATAGCGTTGCTAGTTGCAGGTGAAGATTGGAAGCCGTTCCTTGTTGGAACATTTATTTACTTGTTGGGATATCATTATATTATCTTGTTATCTTAATGCATCTATATACTTGGTAAAGGGTGGAAGGCTCGGCCTCTCGCCTAGTGTTTTGTTCCACTCTTGCCGCCCTAGTTTCCGTCATATCGGTGTTATATTCCCGGATTTTGCGTTCCTTACGCGGTTGGGTTATAATGGGAACCCCTTGATAGTTCGCCTTGATTAAAGCTTTTTCCAGCAATGCCCAACCTTGGTTTTACCATTCGCCACCTAGCCTCTTTTTCCCTTGGGTTACCGGAGCCCAAGGGTCATCTTATTTTAAACCCCCCCGGGCCAGTGCTCCCTCTGAGTGTTGGTCCGAACCGGGCAGCCTGCGGGGCCACCTCGGGGAAACCTGAGGGTTGGTTTTACTCGTAGCTTGACCTATCTGAGTGTGCCCTGAGAACGAGATATGTGCAGCTCCTATCGGGATTTGTCAGCACATTCGGGCGGTATTGCTGGTCTTGTTTTAACCTATCGAAGTGTCTTGAGTAACCGAGATACCGAGTCTGATCGGAACGTCTTGGGAGGAGGTCTATTCCTTCGTTGACCGTGAGAGCTTGTCATGGGCTAAGTTGGGACTCCCCTGCAGGGATTGAACTTTCGGAAGCCGTGCCCGCGGTTATGGGCAGATGGGAATTTGTTAATGTCCGGTTGTAGATAACTTGAACCTTAACTTAATTAAAATGAATCAACTGAGTGTGTTACCGTGATGGCCTCTTCTCGGCGGAGTCCGGGAAGTGGACACGGTGTTGGAGTAATGTTTGCGCAGGTTGCTCTCTAGTTTCTCGCTCGCGCTTTGCCTCCTCTTCTCGCTCTCTTTTGCGAATAAGTTAGCCACCATACTTGCTAGTCGCTTGCTGCAGCTCCACTTATATTTACCTTGCCATTCCTATAAGCTTAAATAGTCTTGATCGCGAGGGTGTGAGATTGCTGAGTCCCAGTGGCTCATAGATTACTATTACACCAGATGCAGGGCCTGATGATTCTGCTCCAGGAGACGCGTATGAGCTCAAGTGGGAGTTCGACGAAGACTCTCAACGTTACTATGTTTCCTTTCCCGATGATCAGTAGTGGTGCCCAGTTGGGGGTGATTGGGACCGTGTCGCATGTTGGGTTCTCTTTTATTTTGGCGCCGTAGTCGGGCCATGAGTGTTTGGATGATGTAATGTTATTTATGTACTTGATTGACGTGGCGAGTGTAAGCCAACTATATTATCTCCCCTTTATTATTTATATTACATGGGATGTTGTGAAGATTGCCTAACTTGCGACATATGCCTTCAATGTGATTATGCCTCTAAGTCGTGCCTCGACACGTGGGAGATATATTCGCATCGAGGGTGTTACAAAACGCTACACCGCTCCCAGCACCGCCACGTCAGCATCGCTTGCCGCGATAGGGCCATGCGCCACTTGCCCACTTGCCGTGGCAGCGCAGGGACACCAAGATCAAGCTCCGCCTCCACGACGGGACCCGGTGGCCACGACAGGCTGCCGCGCCTTCACTCCTGAGCTGCGTAGCGTCGTCTGGCCAGGCAAGTTCAAGCCGGATCTGCCTCCTCGCTATGACGGCACCCCCGACCCTGTGGAGTTCTTGCAGCTCTACGAGCTGAGCATCGAGGTGGCTAACGGCTACAAAAAGGTCATGGCAAACTGGTTTCCCATGGCTCTCAAAGATGGCGCCCGCTCATGGCTCCTGAACCTGCCCCCGAGCTCGATATCCTCTTGGGACCAGATGCACGACAGCTTCGTCGCCAACTTCCAGGGCACTCACGACCACCCCCCGACCGCAGGTGAGCTGTGCCGCATCAGGCAACAGCCAGGAGAGACCCTCTAGAAGTACATCCTACGCTTCAATAGCGTGCGCCTCAAGATCCCAAAGGTGACGGACGAGGCTATCATCTCAACGTTTTCTGATGGCGTCCGCGACATCAAGATGAAGGAGGAGCTCGCCATCCCTGAGGAGCTATGCATGACTTTGGAGCTGTTCAACATAGAAACCAAGTGTGCAAGAGCCGAGGAGGGGCATCTCTCCCTCCTCGAGCTCCTTGCTGCGGATCAAGAGGAGAAGAAGGCCAAGGTCAAGGACGTGAAGCACAAAGGGGTGGCCATACTCGCGGCAGATCCAAATACCAAGCGCGACCGAGACCTCCCCGAGTCGCCCAAGGGCAGCCGTACGTTCTACGCCTTCCACAACGTGTGCAGCCACAATACCAACGATTGTCATGAACTCAGGGCCATTCGAGATGGATGCTTCAGTCGATGCCCCGAGCGTAATGACCGGGGCTACGGCTAAGGAGGTGGAGGACGTTGCGACGACCGCGGCCCTCGCCAGGAGTGGCACGACTAGCCTCACGAGGACCGCTGGCAGGACCAGCCTCGTGAGGGCGCCTGGAGGGAGCAGCCTCGCGAGGATCATCCTCAGGGCAACCTTGGTATCCCTCCGCTGCCGCCGCCACCCAGGAGGAACGATGACCACCAGCAAGACGAAGGGGTTGGGGGCTTCCAGGAGCCACGCGCCATCTCCTGCATCTTGGGTGGCGCTCAGGCCCCAACTTCCCATCGTATTTTCAAGCAGTTCTCTCGCGAGGTGAATGCAGCCCTCCCCAAGCTCGAGGCTACGCGCCCACTCAGATGGTTCCAAGTATGCCATCACCTTTAGCTCAGCGGACCAGCTCAAATGCGTGGCAACCGCTGGCGTCCTCCCAATGCTTTGGTCACCCGTTATCAGCAATGTCCAAGTCACCAAGACCCAAATCTGATATTGATGATCTAGATTTTAGCAAATCTGTTTGCTATGCTTTTGTGTGCAAAGAGGCATTATTTTCATACGAGGACGTGCCTTCCTCTTTGCCTCCTGCTGTCACTAACATTTTGCAGGAGTTCGCCGACGTCTTTCCACAAGACGTGCCACCGGGATTACCACCTATTCGCGGGATTGAGCATCAAATTGACTTAATTCCCGGTGCATCATTACCCAACCGGGCACCATACCGTACCAATCCAGAGGAGACGAAGGAGATTATGCGTCAAGTACAAGAACTGCTCGACAAAGGTTATATACGCGAATCCCTTAGTCCTTGTGCTGTTCCTATCATTTTAGTGCCGAAAAAGGATGGTACGTCGCGTATGTGCGTTGATTGTAGAGGCATTAATAATATTACTATTCGTTATCGTCATCCTATTCCTAGGCTAGATGATATGCTTGATGAATTGAGTGGCTCTACAATATTCTCCAAAGCTGATTTGCGTAGTGGTTACCATCAAATTCGTATGAAATTGGGAGATGAATGGAAAACAGCATTTAAAACTAAGTTTGGATTATATGAGTGGTTAGTCATGCCTTTTGGGTTAACTAATGCACCTAGTACTTTCATGAGGTTAATGAACGAAGTTTTACGTGCTTTCATTGGACGATTTGTGGTAGTTTACTTTGATGACATATTGATTTATAGCAAATCTTTGGAGGAACATTTGGAACATTTACGTGCTGTTTTTATTGCTCTACGTGATGCACGTTTGTTTGGTAACCTTGGAAAGTGCACCTTTTGCACCGACCGAGTATCTTTTCTTGGCTATGTTGTTACTCCACAGGGAATTGAAGTTGATAAAGCCAAGATTGAAGCTATTGAGAGTTGGCCGCAGCCCAAAACGGTCACACAAGTGAGGAGTTTCCTTGGCCTCGCTGGTTTTTATAGGCGTTTGTGAGAGATTTCAGCACCATTGCTGCACCTCTCAACGAGCTTACAAAGAAGGATGTACCTTTTGTTTGGGGTACCGCACAGGAAGAAGCCTTCACGGTATTGAAAGATAAGTTGACACATGCTCCTTTACTCCAACTTCCTAATTTCAATAAGACTTTTGAGCTTGAATGTGATGCTAGTGGAATTGGATTAGGAGGTGTGTTATTACAAGATGGAAAACCTGTTGCATACTTTTCTGAAAAATTGAGTGGGCCTAGTCTGAACTATTCTACTTATGATAAAGAATTATATGCTCTTGTTCGGACCTTAGAAACATGGCAACATTATTTATGGCCCAAGGAATTTGTTATACATTCTGATCATGAATCTTTGAAACACATTAAAAGTCAAGCAAAACTGAACCGTCGACATGCTAAATGGGTTGAATTCATTGAGACTTTCCCTTATGTCATTAGACACAAGAAGGGTAAAGAAAATGTTATTGTTGATGCCTTGTCTCGTCGTTATACTATGCTTTCACAACTTGACTTTAAAATATTTGGTTTGGAGACCATCAAAGATCAATATGTTCATGATGCTGAATTTAAAGATGTATTGCAGAATTGTAAGGAAGGGAGAACTTGGAACAAGTTCGTTCTTAATGATGGATTTGTGTTTCGTGCTAACAAGCTATGCATTCCAGCTAGCTCCGTTCGTCTTTTGTTAATGCAGGAGGCGCATGGAGGAGGATTAATGGGACACTTTGGCGTCAAGAAGATGGAGGATATACTTGCTACACATTTCTTTTGGCCAAAGATGAGACGGGATGTTGAGCGTTTTGTTGCTCGCTGCACTACATGTCAAAGAGCTAAGTCACGACTCAATCCTCATGGTTTATATATGCCTTTGCCTGTACCTAGTGTTCCTTGGGAGGATATATCTATGGACTTTGTTTTAGGTTTACCTAGAACAAAGAAGGGGAGGGATAGCATATTTGTTGTCGTGGATAGGTTCTCGAAAATGGCACACTTTATACCATGTCATAAAAGCGGATGATGTTGTTAATGTTGCTGATTTGTTCTTTCGTGAAATTATTCGCTTACATGGTGTGCCAAATACTATTGTTTCAGATCGTGATACTAAATTTCTTAGCCACTTTTGGAGATGTTTATGGGCTAATTTGGGGACTAAGCTGCTTTTTAGTACTACTTGTCACCCCCAAACTGATGGACAAACTGAAGTAGTCAATAGAACATTGTCTACTATGCTTAGGGCTGTTTTGAAGAATAACAAGAAAATGTGGGAAGAATGCTTGCCTCATATTGAATTTGCTTATAATCCTTCATTGCATTCTACTACTAAGATGTGCCCTTTTGAAATTGTGTATGGTTTCCTACCTCGTGCACCTATTGATTTGTTGCCTCTTCCATCTACAGAGAAGGTTAATTTTGATGCTAAAGAACGTGCTGAATTTATTTTAAAAATGCATGAGTTAACTAAGGAAAACATTGAGTGTATGAATTCCTAATTTGCGCAAATCAAAGCTAATGCCACGTGCTGATAGTCCTTTTAAGGTGTTAGAGAAAATAAATGATAATGTATATAAACTTGAGCTGCCTGCAGATTTTGGGGTTAGTCCCACTTTTAACATTGCAGATTTGAAGCCTTATTTGGGTGAGGACGATGAACTTTCGTCGAGGACGACTTCATTTGAAGAAGGGGAGGATGATGAGGACATCAATACCATTGTTACACCCACAGCCCCTGCTGCTATACCACTGGACCGATTACTAGAGCTCGCGCATGCCAATTGAATTATCAGGTACTTTCGTTTCTAGGTAACGATTCTAATGTTCATGAGAATATGATGCTGCCTAAATTGGATACATTTGTTTTGCTTACAAATGAAGGGCCTAGCTTGGACAAGAAAGATGAACCTTGGAGCAAGTTCAAGCATGGAGATGATGGCATGCGCAAGGGGAACAAGAACGGAGTTACATGTGATGATTCCAGGACTCTGAAGCCACCATAATGAGTGCATGAAGCATGGGACGAAATATACAAGATGCCACTTCATAAATTTCGTCCAGAGGCTATTTTATGTGCTGCGTCACCTTATTATTGGGCCAGGTCCATGTATTTTCGAAGTACTTAAGTATAGGCTGTTTTTAGAGTCCGTATGTGTGGGGAAACAAGAGTTAGGGTTGGTTTCGCACCCCTCCACCAAGGGCCACGAAATTCCCCCTCTCTCCTCCATATATTGATAGAGGCGAGGGTGTCCCAATCTTTCGATGAGATGATAACTATCGATTTGGTGGAGACGACTTTGACGATCCGACTACAAACGTGCACGACGTTGCGCCTTAGCAATCTCTAAACCAATCTCCTGAGGTTACTGACGATGCTGGAAGCACGATCAGCCTGACCACGAAGGTCTATTCCTGCAAGCAATCGAAGAACGAGCAAGAATATGATAAAGCAATCTGAATATTGCAAATATATATGAAGTATTGATAATGGTGGGGATCCGGAAGCGGTCTTGGTCTGGTCGTTGGACACAAACGAAGTACACGAAGTTGCAATGGCTAACTTTTAACTAAACAAATCCCAAGGAAAAAGCTACTAGATGGATCTACTTATATAGGAGCAAGGGGTGGCGGCCAAGGAGGTGGGAAGATGTCCCAAGGCAGCCTAAAACTAACCCTATGTCGTACAAGGCTCATGGGCCCAAGTGGAGGTGATGCAACACCTTTGGGCTTGTAGTTTGACTCGGATTCTGCTGCAACATCAGATTGTTTCGTCCGTAACTCAACGCTCCGGATGAATTTGAAGGTGAATCCAATTGGGTTGGAAAGAGCACGAAATCTAGTTTCCAACAAAAAAAGAATCACTCAATTCGGAGTCCGTATGAAAAAGTTGTTGGCGTTTTGAGTCAGGTATGTCTGTGCAGTCCGAATCTGAATCCAGAACGTGAGAGACTTGGACTCTATCTTCTCTTGGCCCAAAAGTGACGTGAGAGGACTTTTTGAACACAACCTAAACTTATCCTTTTCCCTTGTCTTCATATGTGGATTGTACAAATGTCCCATACACTTGCAATTAGACAAAACACAAAAGTGTGTGAAGTATTTTTGTTCTGGATAACATAAATAGATTATTGAATAGTTTGCATTAGAAATCACCTGACAAATATGCATGTATGCAATATTTTTGGTCGTATCCAAGGTAGTCATGTCCTCATCATCCTCCCCTTTTTGAAAACAAAGCCGTCCTCGGCATTGCTTAATCTGAAATGTGGCTAACAAAAGAGACAAGGTGTACATATTGTATATGTATATGTCATCCATTTTAACTTCCCTTGATTTTTGCACATATGTCACATGTATACATGAGTAACTTTCATTGTTCATAAAATCTAAAGCCAAAAAATTATCACAAGAAGTAGAAGGCATGAAAATATTGGAACTCGGTTTGCACATATAAGTGAAGCTCTTATTCTCTTCAAAAGATTGGCAATGTTCATCATTAAACCATCCTAACTTCGATGAATAAACCTTACTTGCATCAAATTTACATGCTACAACATGCTTAAATAAGCAAACATGCAATAAGTCATTGGACACAGAATCATCATCAAGATTCGAGGCCATATCAAAATGATTAAACATTAGTTCTTTTGCATCAACAGTTAATTCAATGGGTGCACTCAAAATTATTGATATTTCAGTTGTTTGATCACATGACGCATTCATGACAGTAACAAGATTCTCTAAAATAGGTGGTGTGCTCAAATCAACAGGTAACTCAATACATGACGCATTCAAGTTAACTAGACATGCATCATTCTCATGTGAAGTTATATCATCAATACCTTTACTGTTACCTTGTGGCAAAGATGTAGCTGATGTAGGTATGGACGTTGACAATGTACCATACCCTTGAGATGATGCCGCGCTCATAATCCGAGGTGAAATGATGGAGGAACCCACCGGCGGTGGTGAGCATGAACTGGAATAGTAGTTGTCGTAGTCACCTAATGCATCCTCCTGTATCTGTCTCTCAAAGGTACAGGCACGGACATACATACCAGTAATGCAACGAGGAATATACTGAAATCTTGCCTGAATATTATGGTTCAAACCACCAAAAAATCTATTCATTGTATCATTCTCAGATTCTTCTATGTCACAATGATGCATATAAGATTTGAACTCTTGGTAGTAAGCATGAACAGTGTTGTTGCCTTGTTTAAATTGTTCAAATTTGCGAAGCAATTCACGACGATAATAAGGAGGGAAAAATTGTTGTCTCATTACAGCTTTCAAAACTTTCCAAGTTGTGGGTTGGTTATCAATGTTTTTCTTACAATGCACACTCCACCAAACAGAAGCAAAACCAGTAAATGCTCTAATGGTAGCTCGTACTCTCTCAAGTTCAGAAAAATCATGGTGACTAAAAACTTGTTCTACTTCAAGCTCCCAAGCTAGATAAATAGCAGGATTAAATCTACCCTCAAATGATGGTAAAGAGATAACCTGACCATATGCTTGTGTGTGTTGTCCCAACTCTCGTGATGGTGAAGATGTGTCCGTCGTCCAAGAACTTCTATCTCTGGAACCTGTCATGATTAGTAGAAACAAGAACCAAAATTCGAGAATAATGTTCCTATGAACTACTAGGATGTGGTTGTAAAGTGCTCACAGTAAAGCAAATATCAATATCTTACAAGTTCTTACCATGCGGCAGGTGGTGACAGGCAACCAGCGGTGTCAAATAACTCCGAAGATTGTGTAAAGCGATTGCCAGGGGAACGTGCGTATACACGGTGTAGAAATATGTGGAGCTGGGTTGGCTATATATGGTAGCAAAAGATTAGCAATAATCAATTCAGAGATGCAATGTTGAATAAACGCTCAACGACGGTACTGTGCTGGTCCTAGGCTAGACCGAACTAGAGACGCGAGCCTAGAACACTAATGAGGTCACGTCGTAGCACAACTAGCATCAATGAAGGATACTAAGTAGCTCTGGACAGCAAGATATAAGTGAAGATCACAACGGCAGTAAAGATAATGATGTGAAACAACAGCCAAGCAGGATATATCAACAACTTTGTCTCAACTTTCCTCTGAAAAGTTTGTGCCGATTTTTTGATATTTTTTTCAAGAATGGTATTGACTCAAGCTTTCAAACACAAAAGGAATCACTCAATTCCTGAGTTGATATGAGGAGTCAAAAAATTCGAAAACTGTCCTGAAAAACTGGAATAAGCTGTGTTCATGAACTTCGGAGGGCAAAAAGACCTATTTAGAAGCCGATTTTGAGGTGCCAAATATTGAACTAGCTTCTTCAACTATTTAGATGCGGCTCGTCGCTAGCTTTCGTTTGAGTACTCGCGGAGGCAAAACGGACTTCGTATGAGGAAGTTATGCCTGTTTTACTGAACAGTGCACAAAACAGATTCCAATCCGAATTCAACTACGAGATTGAGTCTAAAAAGATCCGAATTTTTTTTTCTTCTCTCTTTTTTTTCCTCACACTTTTTTTTTCTTTCTCTCCTTTTTTTCTCTGACTTTTTTTCTCTTTTTTTTCTCTCGTTTTTTCTCTCTCTTTTTTCTCCCTCTTTCCAAAACAAACTAGATAAGATGCAGATTGTATCAAGCGAAGATGTGAACGATCTCAACTATTATTATGACAATGAATGGTGGGTAGCACGTGGTGGAAATTGATGGATGGGTGGTGGACAGCGGAAGAGATAATGATGCAGCGGTGGCGTGACTAATGTGAACAGAACTCGAAACTCTAAACGAACTAGACACTAAGACCAGCAACTCGACACGATGATGCAACCGATAATTCAACTATGCAAGCAATGAAAAGAAAATTGCAAAGGCTCAGACTGGCTTGGACCAAGGATGAATAGATCTAACTTTTTTGTGGCTTTTTCTTGGACAATAGGTAAGAAAATAAATCTAATCTAGGAAAACTGGAAATTCTCACCGAGCAACCTGAAAACTGATACCACTTGATAGAGGCGAGGGTGCCCGATCTTTCGATGAGATGATAACTATCGATTTGGTGGAGACGACTTTGACGATCCGACTACAAACGTTCACGATGTTGCGCCTTAGCAATCGCTAAACCAATCTCTAGGTTACTGACGATGCCGGAAGCACGGTCAGCCTGACCACGAAGGTCTATTCCTGCAAGCAATCGAAGAACGAGCAAGAATATGATAAAGCAATCTGAATATTGCAAATATATATGAGGTATTGATAATGGTGGGGATCCGTAAGCGGTCTTGGTCTGGTCGTTGGACACAAACGAAGTACACGAAGTTGCAATGGCTAACTTTTAACTAAACAAATCCCCAGGAAAAAGCTACTAGATGGATCTACTTATATAGGAGCAAGGGGTGGCGGCCAAGGAGGTGGGAGGACGTCCCAAGGCAGCCTAAAACTAACTCTAGGTCGTACAAGGCTCATGGGCCCAAGTGGAGGTGATGCAACACCTTTGGGCTTGTAGTTTGACTCGGATTCTGCTGCAACGTCAGATTGTTTCGTCCATAACTCAACGCTCCGGACGAATTTGAAGGTGAATCCAATTGGGTTGGAAAGAGCACGAAATCTAGTTTCCATCAACAAAATAATCACCCAATTCGGAGTCTGTATGAAAAAGTTGTTGGCGTTTTGAGTCAGGTATGTCTGTGCAGTCCGAATCTGAATTCAGAACGTGAGAGACTTGGACTCTATCTTCTCTTGGCCCAAAAGTGACGTGAGAGGACTTTTTGAACATAACCTAAACTTCTCCTTTTCCCTTATCTTCATATGTGGATTGTACAAATGTCCCATACACCTGCAATTAGACAAAACACAAAAGTGTGTGAAGTATTTTTGTTCTGGATAACATAAATAGATTATTGAATAGTTTGCATTAGAAATCACCTAACAAATATACATGCATGCAATATTTTTGGTCGTATCCATGGTAGTCATGTCCTCATCGTCATCTAGCCTAGGAATAGGATGATAGGAACAACGCACATATAAGGGATTCGCGACGTACAATCAACGCACATACGCGACGTACGATCCTTTTTCGACACTAAAATGATAGGAACAGCAAAAGGACTAAGGGATTCGCGTATATAACCTTTGTCGAGCAGTTCTTGTACTTGACGCATAATCTCCTTCGTCTCCTCTGGATTGGTACGGTATGGTGCACGGTTGGGTAATGATGCACCGGGAATTAAGTCAATTTGATGCTCAATCCCTCGAATAGGTGGTAATCCTCGGTGGCACGTCTCTGGAAAGACGTAGCGAACTCCTGCAAAATGTTAGTGACAACAGGAGGCAAAGAGGAAGGCACGTCCTCGAAAGAAAATAATGCCTCTTTGCACAGAAAAGCATAGCAAACAGATTTGCTGAAATCTAGCTCATCAATATCAGATTTTGTGGCAAGTAAACATGCACTTTTCAATTTAATTTCAGAAGCAACACATTAGGTTTCATTTGTTGCTCAAATTCTTTTGCCACAATCTGATTTTCACTCTTATTTCTCCTGTTTTGCTTTATTAGCTCTATTAATATCATCTTTCAAAATGGAGTCAGGAGTCATAGGAAGCAAAGTAATATTTTTATCTTTATGAACAAGAGTATACTGATTGTTTCTACCATGGTGTACAAAATTTTTATCAAATTGTCATGGTCTACCAAGTAATAATTGATGAGGACATGACTACCTTGGATACGACCAAAAATATTGCATACATGCATATTTGTCAGGTGATTTCTAATGCAAACTATTCAATAATCTATTTATGTTATCCAGAACAAAAATACTTCACACACTTTTGTGTTTTGTCTAATTGCAAGTGTATGGGACATTTGTACAATCCACATATGAAGACAAGGGAAAAGGATAAGTTTAGGTTGTGTTCAAAAAGTCCTCTCACGTCACTTTTGGGCCAAGAGAAGATAGAGTCCAAGTCTCTCACGTTCTAGATTCAGATTCGGACTGCACAGACATACCTGACTCAAAACGCCAACAACTTTTTCATACGGACTCCGAATTGAGTGATTCTTTTTTTGTTGGAAACTAGATTTCGTGCTCTTTCCAACCCAATTGGATTCACCTTCAAATTCATCCGGAGCGTTGAGTTACGGACGAAACAATCTGATGTTGCAGCAGAATCCGAGTCAAACTACAAGCCCAAAGGTGTTGCATCACCTCCACTTGGGCCCATGAGCCTTGTACGACATAGGGTTAGTTTTAGGCTGCCTTGGGACATCTTCCCACCTCCTTGGCCGCCACCCCTTGCTCCTATATAAGTTGATCCATCTAGTAGCTTTTTCCTGGGGATTTGTTTAGTTAAAAGTTAGCCATTGCAACTTCGTGTACTTCGTTTGTGTCCAACGACCAGACCAAGACCGCTTCCGGATCCCCACCATTATCAATACTTCATATATATTTGCAATAATCAGATTGCTTTATCATATTCTTGCTCGTTCTTCGATTGCTTGCAGGAATAGACCTTCGTGGTCAGGCTGATCGTGCTTCCAGCATTGTCAGTAACCTCAGGAGATTGGTTTAGAGATTGCTAAGGCGCAACGTCGTGCACGTTTGTAGTCGGATCGTCAAAGTCGTCTCCACCAAATCGATAGTTATCATCTCATCGAAAGATTGGGACACCCTCGCCTCTATCAAGTGGTATCAGTTTTCAGGTTGCTCGGTGAGAATTTCCAGTTTTCCTAGATTAGATTTATTTTCTTACCTATTGTCCAAGAAAAAGCCACAAAAAAGAGTTAGATCTATTCATCCTTGGTCCAAGCCAGTCTGAGCCTTTGCAATTTTCTTTTCATTGCTTGCATAGTTGAATTATCGGTTGCATCGTCGTGTCGAGTTGCTGGTCTTAGTGTCTAGTTCGTTTAGAGTTTCGAGTTCTGTTCACATTAGTCACGCCACCGCTGCATCATTATGTCTTCCGCTGTCCACCACCCATCCATCAATTTCCACCACGTGCTACCCACCATTCATTGTCATAATAATAGTTGAGATCGTTCACATCTTCACTTGATCCAATCTGCATCTTATCTAGTTTGTTTTGGAAAGAGGGAGAAAAAAAGAGAGAAAAAAAATGAGAGGAAAAAAAGAGAAAAAAAAGTCAGAGAAAAAAAGGAGAGAAAGAAAAAAAAGTGTGAGGAAAAAAGAGAAAAAAAAACAAAATTCGGATCTTTTTAGACTCAATCTCGTAGTTGAATTCGGATTGGAATCTGTTTTGTGCACTGTTCAGTAAAACAGCTTGGCTGTTGTTTCACATCATTATCTTTACTGCCGTTGTGATCCTCACTTATATCTTGCTGTCCAGAGCTACTTAGTATTCTTCATTGATGCTGGTTGTGCTACGACGTGACCTCATTAGTGTTCTAGGCTCGCGTCTCTAGTTCGGTCTAGCCTAGGACCAGCACAGTACCGTCGTTGAGCGTTTATTCAACATTGCATCTCTGAATTGATTATTGCTAATCTTTTGCTACCATATATAGCCAACCCAGCTCCACATATTTCTACACCGTGTATACGCACGTTCCCCTGGCAATCGCTTTACACAATCTTCGGAGTTATTTGACACCGCTGGTTGCCTGTCACCACCTGCTGCATGGTAAGAACTTGTAAGATATTGATATTTGCTTTACTGTGAGCACTTTACAACCATATCCTAGTAGTTCATAGGAACATTATTCTCGAATTTTGGTTCTTGTTTCTACTAATCATGACAGGTTCCAGAGATAGAAGTTCTTGGACGACGGACACATCTTCACCATCAGGAGAGTTGGGACAACACACACAAGCATATGGTCAGGTTATCTCTTTACCATCATTTGAGGGTAGATTTAATCCTGCTATTTATCTAGCTTGGGAGCTTGAAGTAGAACAAGTTTTTAGTCACCATGATTTTTCTGAACTTGAGAGAGTACGAGCTACCATTAGAGCATTTACTGGTTTTGCTTCTGTTTGGTGGAGTGTGCATTGTAAGAAAAACATTGATAACCAACCCACAACTTGGAAAGTTTTGAAAGCTGTAATGAGACAACAATTTTTCCCTCCTTATTATCGTCGTGAATTGCTTCGCAAATTTGAACAATTTAAACAAGGCAACAACACTGTTCATGCTTACTACCAAGAGTTCAAATCTTATATGCATCATTGTGACATAGAAGAATCTGAGAATGATACAATGAATAGATTTTTTGGTGGTTTGAACCATAATATTCAGGCAAGATTTCAGTATATTCCTCGTTGCATTACTGGTATGTATGTCCGTGCCTGTACCTTTGAGAGACAGATACAGGAGGATGCATTAGGTGACTACGACAACTACTATTCCAGTTCATGCTCACCACCGCCGGTGGGTTCCTCCATCATTTCACCTCGGATTATGAGCGCGGCATCATCTCAAGGGTATGGTACATTGTCAACGTCCATACCTACATCAGCTACATCTTTGCCACAAGGTAACAGTAAAGGTATTGATGATATAACTTCACATGAGAATGATGCATGTCTAGTTAACTTGAATGCGTCATGTATTGAGTTACCTGTTGATTTGAGCACACCACCTATTTTAGAGAATCTTGTTACTGTCATGAATGCGTCATGTGATCAAACAACTGAAATATCAATAATTTTGAGTGCACCCATTGAATTAACTGTTGATGCAAAAGAACTAATGTTTAATCATTTTGATATGGCCTCCAATCTTGATGATGATTCTGTGTCCAATGACTTATTGCATGTTTGCTTATTTAAGCATGTTGTAGCATGTAAATTTGATGCAAGTAAGGTTTATTCATCGAAGTTAGGATGGTTTAATGATGAACATTTTCAATCTTTTGAAGAGAATAAGAGCTTCACTTATATGTGCAAACTGAGTTCCAATATTTTCATGCCTTCTACTTCCTGTGATAATTTTTTGGCTTTAGATTTTATGAACAATGAAAGTTACTCATGTATACATGTGTCATACGTGCAAAAATCAAAGGAAGTTAAACTGGATGACATATACATATACAACATGTACCAAGGCGCGACGTCTCGCACGTTCGTAGTCGGATCGTCAAGGTCGACTCCCACAGAAAACGATAGCCACCATCTCATCGAAACATCGGGACACCTTTGCCTCTATCACACGTTTGTTTGGTAACCTTGGAAAGTGCACCTTTTGCACCGACCGAGTATCTTTTCTTGGCTATGTTGTTACTCCACAGGGAATTGAAGTTGATAAAGCCAAGATTGAAGCTATTGAGAGTTGGCCGCAGCCCAAAACGGTCACACAAGTGAGGAGTTTCCTTGGCCTCACTGGTTTCTATAGGCGTTTTGTGAGAGATTTCAGCACCATTGCTGCACCTCTCAACGAGCTTACAAAGAAGGATGTACCTTTTGTTTGGGGTACCGCATAGGAAGAAGCCTTCACGGTATTGAAAGATAAGTTGACACATGCTCCTTTACTCCAACTTCCTAATTTCAATAAGACTTTTGAGCTTGAATGTGATGCTAGTGGAATTGGATTAGGAGGTGTGTTATTACAAGATGGAAAACCTGTTGCATACTTTTCTGAAAAATTGAGTGGGCCTAGTCTGAACTATTCTACTAATGATAAAGAATTATATGCTCTTGTTCGGACCTTAGAAACATGGCAACATTATTTATGGCCCAAGGAATTTGTTATACATTCTGATCATGAATCTTTGAAACACATTAAAAGTCAAGCAAAACTGAACCGTCGACATGCTAAATGGGTTGAATTCATTGAGACTTTCCCTTATGTGATTAAACACAAGAAGGGTAAAGAAAATGTTATTGCTGATGCCTTGTCTTGTCGTTATACTATGCTTTCACAACTTGACTTTAAAATATTTGGTTTGGAGACCATCAAGGATCAATATGTTAATGATGCTGAATTTAAAGATGTATTGCAGAATTGTAAGGAAGGGAAAACATTGAGCGTATGAATGCTAAATATAAACTTGCTGGAGATAAGGGTAGAAAACATGTTGTGTTTGCACCTGGAGATCTTGTTTGGTTACATTTGAGTAAAGATAGATTTAATAATCTGCGCAAATCAAAGCTAATGCCACGTGCTGATGGTCCTTTTAAGGTTTTAGAGAAAATAAATGATAATGCATATAAACTTGAGCTACCTGCAGATTTTGGGGTTAGTCCCACTTTTAATATTGCAGATTTGAAGCCTTATTTGGGTGAGGAAGATGAGCTTCCGTCGAGGACGACTTCATTTCAAGAAGGGGAGGATGATGAGGACATCAATACCATTGTTACACCCACAGCCCCTACTGTTACATATACTGGACCAATTACAAGAGCTCGCGCACGCCAATTAAATTACCAGGTACTTTCGTTTCTTGGTAATGATTCTAATGTTCATGAGATTATGATGCTGCCTAAATTGGATACATTTGTTTTGCTTTCAAATGAAGGGCCTAGCTTGGAGAAGGATGAACATTGGAGCAAGAACACGCATGAAGTTGATGGCATGCGCAAGGGGATCAAGAACGGAGTTACAAGTGATGATTTCAGGACTTTGAAGCCGCCATAAGGAGTGCATGAAGCCATGGACGAAATATACAAGATGCCACTTCATAATATTCGTCCATAGGCTATTCTAGGTGCTGCGTCACCTTATTAATGGGCCAGGCCCATGTAATTTCGAAATACTTAAGTATTAGGCTATTTTTAGAGTCCGTATGTGTGGGGAAACAAGAGTTAGGGTTGGTTTCGGACCCCACCCTCAAGGGCCACGAAATTCCCCTCTCTTCCTCCATATATACAGCCCTTAGGGCGTCGTTTAGACTTTGGGTTTTGTTTAGATTAAAAGTTCGCCATAGCTGCAACTTCGCGTACTTCGTTTGTGTCCAACGACCAGACCAAGACGTCATAGAACCCCACCTTGATCAATAAAGCTTTCATCTTATATTCGCAATATCCAGATTGCAATCTCAGTTTCTTGCTTGTTCTTCGTTTGCTCGCAGGAAACAGGCCCTCGTGGTCAGGTTGATCGTGCTCCGGCGTGGTCAATAACCCCTCGGAAGTTGGTTTAGCGATTGCTAAGGCGCGACGTCTCGCACGTTCGTAGTCGGATCGTCAAGGTCGACTCCCACAGAAAACGATAGCCACCATCTCATCGAAACATCGGGACACCTTTGCCTCTATCATGGACCAATTACTAGAGCTCGCGCATGCCAATTAAATTACCAAGTACTTTCGTTTCTTGGTAATGATTCTAATGTTCATGAGATTATGATGCTACCTAAATTGGATACATTTGTTTTGCTTACAAATGAAGGGCCTAGCTTGGAGAAGGATGAACATTGGGGCAAGAACACGCATGGAGTTGATGGCATGCGCAAGGGGATCAAGAACGGAGTTACAAGTGATGGTTTCAGGACTTTGAATCCGCCATAAGGAGTACATGAAGCCTTGGACGAAATATACAAGATGCCACTTCATAATATTCGTCCATAGGCTATTCTAGGTGCTGCGTCACCTTATTAATGGGCCAGGCCCATGTAATTTCGAAATACTTAAGTATAGGCTATTTTTAGGGTCCGTATGTGTGGGGAAACAAGAGTTAGGGTTGGTTTCGGACCCCACCCTCAAGGGCCACGAAATTCCCCCCTCTTCCTCCATATATACAGCCCTTAGGGCGTCGTTTAGACTTTGGGGTTTTGTTTAGATTAAAAGTTCGCCATAGCTGCAACTTCGCGTACTTCGTTTGTGTCCAATGACCAGACCAAGACGTCACGGAACCCCACCTTGATCAATAAAGCTTTCATCTTATATTCGCAATATCCAGATTGCAATCTCAGTTTCTTGCTTGTTCTTCGTTTGCTCGCAGGAAACAGACCCTCGTGGTCTGGTTGATCGTGCTCCGGCGTGGTCAATAACCCTCGGAAGTTGGGTTAGCGATTGCTAAGGCGCGGCGTCTCGCACGTTCGTAGTCGGATCGTCAAGGTCAACTCCCACAGAAAACGATGGCCACCATCTCATCGAAACATCGGGACACCTTAGCCTCTATCAAGTGGTATCAGATTTCCAGGTTGTTCGGTGAGATTTTACAGTTTTTCGTAGATTAGATCGAGTCTGTTCGTTGCTCGGTGAGATTTTACAGTTTTTCGTAGTTTAGATCGAGTCTGTTCTTCATACCTATAGTCCACGAAAAAGCCAAAAAATAGGGTTAGTTCATCCTATTCGAACCAATCTGAGCCTTTGCATAATCTTTTCTGTATTTGCTTTGTTGAATTTGCGGTTGCATCGTCGTGTCAAGTTGCTGGTCTTAGTGTCTAGTCCTTTAGGGTTTTGAGTTCTGTTCACAGGTTGTCACGTCGCCGCTGGCATATATCACCACCGCATCATCATCATCGCTGCTACCATATACCACCACCACACCAACTTCATCGTCGCCGCCATATTCACCACCACATATTCACCATCAATCCGAGTCCATATACACCACCACATATCCGCCGCCATCACGCCAATCTGAGTCCACCTGCAACATATGTCCGCCACCAGTCCGATTTCCACCAAATTCATCGCTGCCACCAGTCCGAGATTCCACCAGATTCATCTCCACCACCAGTCCTAGTCCGAGTCCAGTAATTGTTGCATTGTTTTCGATTTCCGGATCACGCGATACTTCAAGTCGTGACAGAATAGGACTCCCGAGATTTCGTGCTTCCCGCAGAAGAAAAATAGTTCCAAACTAAAAAAAACTAAGTCTGGAAAATTCTGGCTAGGCAGTTTTTAGATCATTTGTAGACTTTTTCGAAAAAAATGTTGCAAAGCAAAAAAAAGAGGAAAAAAGTGAAAAAAAAAGAAAAAAAATTCTGAGCGTGCTCCTCCCTTGGTTACGTGCAGCGCCGTGATTTTGTTAGTGTTCTAGGCTCGCGTCTCTAGCACGGTCTAGCCTAGGACCAGCACAGTACCGTCGTTGAGCATTTATTCAACTTTGCATCTCTGAATTGATTATTGCTGACCCTTTTTGCTACCATATTATAAGCCTTCCCAGCTCCACATACATCTACGTCGTGCGTTTGACTCTCCCTGGTAATCGCTCTATCCAAGCTTTGAGAGTTTTGACTACGACGGTTGCTGATCACCGCCTGCTGCTGGGTAAGAACTGGTAAGAATTTGAGATTTGCTTGACGGATTTGTGACATCCACCACCACCTCTTGTTAGTAGTCTGTAGGATCATATTGTTGTGTGTTTCTATTGCTGCTAACCATGGTAGGATCACAAGCCGATGAGACTGACTGGGAGAACATGACGAATAAGGAGTTGCATGATAAATTTCAGCAAATGATGAGTGGACAGGTGCAAGATGTGCTAAACAGATTTGAAGAGGCCATGGACAAGATAGATGGCATGGAGAAGACGTTCGAAACAAAGCTCGATAATAGGTTTAATGAATTGCTCGCACGTCTTCCACCACCACAACCGGCTGCACCTAACGCACCTCTACAACAACAACAACAACAACAACAACAACAACAACAACAACAACAACAACAACGACTACCTGCACATCGCGAAACAGCCCTCCGCCGAGCGAGCCATCTCCCTCTTGCACATGGCCAAACTGTTGGTGCTGCTGTTGATACTTCTGTGGCTCCTGCTGCTGATGCGGAGGAGGATGATTTTGCGGGAGATTACGAGGATGAGGTTGATCAAAATCAGAACTACGTGCCACCACCAGCATAGCAATCACCTGGTCGTCCACATGCAAATAATGGCAATGGTAGGGCTCACCCTTAGGTACGAGATCACGACCATCTCCCTAAACTAAAATTGAATATTCCACCATTTGAGGGTAGATATGTTCCTGATATATATCTTACTTGGGAGTTAGAAACTGAACAACGATTTACATGTTTACAATATCCCGAGGAGAGACGTGTTCCTGCTGCTGTTTGTGCTTTCACTAGCTTTGCATGTGTTTGGTGGTCTGAGCATTCTAGATTATATCCTATTCCAGCTACTTGGGCTGCTTTGAAAACTGCTATGCGTACTCGTTGGGTTCCACCATATTATCAACGTGAATTACTTCAAAAATTGCAGCGTTTAAGACAAGGAAAAAATTCTGTAGAAGAATATTATCAGGAATTACAAACTGGCATGATTAGATGTGGTATTGTTGAGGAGAATGAAGCTATGCTTGCACGTTTTATGGGTGGATTAAATAGAGAGATTCAGACCATTCTAGAGTATAAGGAGTATACTAATATCACTCGTTTATTCCATCTTGCTTGTAAAGCTGAACGTGAAGTGCAGGATCGACAGGCATTGGCGCGAACTAACTTTTCTGCAGGTCGATCTTCATCATGGACACCACGTGCATCCTCTACTTCCACTCCACCAGCACCTCCATCAGGTGCCACCTCCAGCCGTGATACAGAAAGCAGGCACAACCACCACTATCTGCCAAGAGCACACCTGCCGGACCTGCGAAGAGCTCTTCTTCTTCCATGGCATCACCAGGGCACACAAGTGATATTATTTTTCGTCGTTGTAAGGGAAGAGGACATTTTGCGAGAGAATGCCAATCTCAGCGTGTGATGATTGCTACTGAGGATGGTGGGTATGAGTCCGCTAGTGACTATGATGAGGAGACTTTGGCACTTATTACACATGAAGAACACGGTGGAGAGGATTCTGATCATGAAACGCAATACATGGCTGCTGAAGATGCTGACAGGTATGAATGTTTAGTTGCTCAACGTGTTTTGAGTGTGCTGGTTGCACAAGCTGAGAAAAATCAGAGATATAAAAATATCTCCGAATATTTGCCATCTCGGAATATTTTCGATTTCATTTTTCTATGATATCTGTTCCATACAAAGGGAGTTGTGAAGGAACGATCTATTCGCGTCATCATAGATGGAGGGAGCTGCAATAACTTGGCTAGCATGGAGATGGTGGAGAAGCTATCTCTCACCACAAGACCACATCCACATCCTTACTACATCCAATGGTTCAACAACAGCGACAAGGTTAAGGTAACACATACTGTTCGTGTGCATTTTAGTATCTCTACATATGCTGATTATGTTGATTGTGATGTGGTACCTATGCAAGCATGTTCCTTATTACTTGGTAGACCATGATAATTTGATAAAAGTATTGTATACCATGGTAGAAACAATCAGTATATTCTTGTTCATAAGGATAAAAATATTACTTTGCTTCCTATGATTCCTGATTCCATTTTGAAAGATGATATTAATAGAGCTAATAAAGCAAAATAGGAGAAAAATAAAAGTGAAAATCAGATTGTGGCAAAAGAATTTGAGCAACAAATGCAGCCTAATAATAAACCATCTAGTGTTGCTTCTAAAATTAAATTGAAAAGTGCATGTTTACTTGCCACCAAATCTGATATTGATGATTTAGATTTTAGCAAATCTGTTTGCTATGCTTTTTTGTGCAAAGAGGCATTATTTTCATTCGAGGATGTGCCTTTCTCTTTGCCTCCTGCTATCACTAACATTTTGCAAGAGTTCGCTGACGTCTTTCCACAAGACGTGCCACCAGGATTACCACCTATTCGAGGGATTGAGCATCAAATTGACTTAATTCCCGGTGCATCATTACCCAACCGTGCACCATACCGTACCAATCCAGCGGAGACGAAGGAGATTATGCGTCAAGTACAAGAACTGCTCGACAAAGGTTATATACGTGAATCCCTTAGTCCTTGTGATGTTCCTATCATTTTAGTGCCAAAAAAGGATGGTACGTCGCGTGTGTGTGTTGATTGTAGAGGCATTAATAATATTACTATTCATTATCGTCATCCTATTCCTAGGCTAGACGACATGCTTGATGAATTGAGTGGCTCTACAATATTCTCCAAAGTTGATTTGCGTAGTGGATACCATCAAATTCGTATGAAATTGGGAGATGAATGGAAAACGGCATTTAAAACTAAGTTTGGTTTATATGAGTGGTTAGTCATGCCTTTTGGGTTAACTAATGCACCTAGTACTTTCATGAGACTAATGAACGAAGTTTTACGTGCTTTCATTGGACGATTTGTGGTAGTCTATTTTGATGATATACTGATTTATAGCAAATCTTTGGAGGAACATTTGGAACATTTACGTGCTGTTTTTATTGCTCTACATGATGCACGTTTGTTTGGTAACCTTGGAAAGTGCACCTTTGGCACTGACCGAGTATCTTTTCTTGGCTATGTTGTTACTCCACAGGGAATTGAAGTTGATAAAGCCAAGATTGAAGCTATTGAGAGTTGGCCGCAGCCCAAAACGGTCACACAAGTGAGGAGTTTCCTTGGCCTCGCTGGTTTCTATAGGCGTTTTGTGAGAGATTTCAGCACCATTGCTGCACCTCTCAATGAGCTTACAAAGAAGGATGTGCCTTTTGTTTGGGGTACCGCACAGGAAGAAGCCTTCACGGTATTGAAAGATAAGTTGACACATGCTCCTTTACTCCAACTTCCTGATTTCAATAAGACTTTTGAGCTTGAATGTGATGCTAGTGGAATTGGATTAGGAGGTGTGTTATTACAAGATGGCAAACCTGTTGCATACTTTTCTGAAAATTAAGTGGGCCTAGTCTGAACTATTCTACTTATGATAAAGAATTCTATGCTCTTGTTCGGACCTTAGAAACATGGTAACATTATTTATGGCCAAAGGAATTTGTTATACATTCTGATCATGAATCTTTGAAACACATTAAAAGTCAAGCAAAACTGAACCGTAGACATGCTAAATGGGTTGAATTCATTGAGACTTTCCCTTATGTCATTAAACACAAGAAGGGTAAAGAAAATGTTATTGCTGATGCATTGTATCGTCGTTATACTATGCTTTCACAACTTGACTTTAAAATATTTGGTTTGGAGACCATCAAAGATCAATATGTGCATGATGCTGAATTTAAAGATGTATTGCAGAATTGTAAGGAAGGGAGAACTTGGAACAAGTTCGTTCTTAACGATGGATTTGTGTTTCGTGCTAACAAGCTATGCATTCCAGCTGGCTCCGTTCATCTTTTGTTGTTGCAGGAGGCGCATGGAGGAGGACTAATGGGACACTTTGGCGTGAAGAAGACGGAGGACGTACTTGCTACACATTTCTTTTGGCCAAAGATGAGACGGGATGTTGAGCGTTTTGTTGCTCGCTGCACTACATGTCAAAAAGCTAAGTCACGACTCAATCCTCATCTTTATACCATGTCATAAAAGCGATGATGTTGTTAATGTTGCTGATTTGTTCTTTCATGAAATTATTCGCTTGCATGGTGTGCCAAATACTATTGTTTCAGATCATGATACTAAATTTCTTAGCCACTTTTGGAGATGTTTATGGGCTAAGTTGGGGACTAAGCTGCTTTTTAGTACTACTTGTCACCCCCAAACTGATGGACAAACTGAAGTAGTCAATAGAACATTGTCTACTATGCTTAGGGCTGTTTTGCAGAATAACAAGAAAATGTGGGAAGAATGCTTGCCTCATATTGAATTTGCTTATAATCGTTCATTGCATTCTACTACTAAGATGTGCCCTTTTGAAATTGTGTATGGTTTCCTACCTTGTGCACCTATTGATTTGTTGCCTCTTCCATCTTCGGAGAAGGTTAATTTTGATGCTAAAGAACGTTCTGAATTGATTTTAAAAATGCATGAGTTAACTAAGGAAAACATTGAGCGTATGAATGCTAAATATAAACTTGCTGGAGATAAGGGTAGAAAACATGTTGTGTTTGCACCTGGAGATCTTGTTTGGTTACATTTGCGTAAAGATAGATTTCCTAATCTGCGCAAATCAAAGCTAATGCCACGTGCTGATGGTCCTTTTAAGGTTTTAGAGAAAATAAATGATAATGCATATAAACTTGAGCTACCTGCAGATTTTGGGGTTAGTCCCACTTTTAACATTGCAGATTTGAAGCCTTATTTGGGTGAGGATGATGAGCTTCCGTCGAGGACGACTTCATTTCAAGAAGGGGAGGATGATGAGGACATCAATACCATTGTTACACCCACAGCCCCTACTGTTACATATACTGGACCAATTACTAGAGCTCGCGCACGCCAATTAAATTACCAGGTACTTTCGTTTCTTGGTAATGATTCTAATGTTCATGAGATTATGATGCTGCCTAAATTGGATACATTTGTTTTGCTTTCAAATGAAGGGCCTAGCTTGGAGAAGGATGAACATTGGAGCAAGAACACGCATGGAGTTGATGGCATGCGCAAGGGGATCAAGAACGGAGTTACAAGTGATGATTTCAGGACTTTGAAGCCGCCATAAGGAGTGCATGAAGCCATGGACGAAATATACAAGATGCCACTTCATAATATTCGTCCATAGGCTATTCTAGGTGCTGCGTCACCTTATTAATGGGCCAGGCCCATGTAATTTCGAAATACTTAAGTATAGGCTATTTTTAGAGTCCGTATGTGTGGTGAAACAAGAGTTAGGGTTGGTTTCGGACCCCGCCCTCAAGGGCCACGAAATTCCCCTCTCTTCCTCCATATATACAGCCCTTAGGGCGTCGTTTAGACTTTGGGTTTTGTTTAGATTAAAAGTTCGCCATAGCTGCAACTTCGCGTACTTCGTTTGTGTCCAACGACCAGACCAAGACGTCACAGAACCCCACCTTGATCAATAAAGCTTTCATCTTATATTCGCAATATCCAGATTGCAATCTCAGTTTCTTGCTTGTTCTTCGTTTGCTCGCAGGAAACAGGCCCTCGTGGTCAGGTTGATCGTGCTCCGGCGTGGTCAATAACCCCTCGGAAGTTGGTTTAGCGATTGCTAAGGCGCGACGTCTCGCACGTTCGTAGTCGGATCGTCAAGGTCGACTCCCACAGAAAACGATAGCCACCATCTCATCAAAACATCGGGACACCTTTGCCTCTATCACAAAGTTATCTTGTGGGGAACCAAGAACAAGAAAATCAGTAGGATATTTTATTTTCCCACACAAGACTTCAATATCTCTAACAATCCCAATTGGTGTGGTAGTTTCTCTATTAGCAAGTTTAATAGTAGCATCTATGTCTTCTATTTTAGCGGGTGCTATGTCATTCATAATTTCTTGGTATAAGGTAAAAGGAATAGCACTCACACTAGCACCTAAATCAAATAAACCATGATAACAATGATCTCCTATTTTGACTGAGATAACAGGAATGCCAACTACAGGTCTATGTTTATCGTTTTCATCAGGTTTGGCAATTCTAGCAGCTTCATCACATAAATAAATAAATAACATGCCCATCTATGTTTTCTACCAGGAAATCTTTGACCAGAGCAACACTAGGTTCCACTTTGATTTGTTCAGCAGGTTTGGGTGCTCTAATATTACTTTTGCGAACCACAGTTGAAACCTTAGCATGTTCCTTTATCATAACAGGGAAAGGTGGTTTTTTCAATATAAGCAATAGGCATAGCTGGATCAACATTGTAAATAATAGTTTAATCTTTAACTACGACCGGTTCTTCACTTTATTCTTTAATAGGAGGATGATATTTGAACCAATTCTCCTTAGGGAGATTAACATGAGTAGCAAATGATTCACAAAAAAGAGGCTACTATCTCAGAGTCAAGTCCATAAAAGATTTAACACAATCAAACTCAAGCTTAATACCTGACTCTTTACCTTCGTTGAGTTCCCAATCTTAAGAGTTGTGTTTAATTATTTCTAAAAGATCCCACTTGAATTCGATAGTCTTCTTCATAAAAGAACCAGTACAAGAAGTATTGCTACTTCTTGAGCTTGCGTGGGTTTCTCTCTTGAAGAGGAAAGGGTGATGCAGGAAAGTAGAGCAAGTATTTCCCTCAGTTTTGAGAAACAAGGTATCTATCCAGTAGGAGACAACGCCCAAGTCACCGAATAACTGCACAAACAAACACCAATAACTTGCACCCAACGCGATAAGGGGTTGTCATTCCCTTCACGGTTATTCGCAAAGTGAGATCTGATAGAGATGGATAAACAATAAAGTAATATTTTTGGTTTACTGAACGGAAAGTAAAAGATTGCAAAGAAATTAATAGGAAACTAAAATTGTAGATCGAAAACTTATATGATGGAAAATAGACCAGGGGGCCATAGGTTTCACTAGAGGCTTCTCTCAAGATAGAAAATATTAAAGTGGGTGAACAAATTGCTGCCGAGCAATTGATAGAAAAGCGCATAATTATGGCAATATCTAAGGCAATGATCATGAATATAGGCATCACGTCTGTATCAAGTAGACCGACTCCTGCCCGCATCTACTACTATTACTCCACACATCGACCAACTCCTGCCTACATGTAGAGTATTAAGTTCATAGAACAGAGTAACGCATTAAGTAAGATGACATGATGTAGCGGGATAAACTCAAGCAATATGATGAAAACCCCATCTTGTTATCCTCGATGGCAACAATACAATACGTGCCGGTTCCCCTTCTTTCACTGGGATCGAGCACCGCAAGATTGAACCTAAAGCTAAGCACTTCTCCCATTGCAGGAAAAACCAATCTAGTTCGCCAAACCAAATCGCTAGTTCGAAGAGACTTGCAAAGATATCAAATCATGCATATAAGAATTCAGAGGAGATTCAAATAATATTCTGATGAGGACATCAATACCATTGTTACACCCATAGCCCCTACTGTTACATATACTGGACCAGTTACTAGAGCTCGCGCACGCCAATTAAATTACCAGGTACTTTCGTTTCTTGGTAATGATTCTAATGTTCATGAGATTATGATGCTGCCTAAATTGGATACATTTGTTTTGCTTTCAAATGAAGGGCCTAGCTTGGAGAAGGATGAACATTGGAGCAAGAACACGCATGGAGTTGATGGCATGCGCAAGGGGATCAAGAACGGAGTTACAAGTGATGATTTCAGGACTTTGAAGCCGCCATAAGGAGTGCATGAAGCCATGGACGAAATATACAAGATGCCACTTCATAATATTCGTCCATAGGCTATTCTAGGTGCTGCATCACCTTATTAATGGGCCAGGCCCATGTAATTTCGAAATACTTAAGTATAGGCTATTTTTAGGGTCCGTATGTGTGGGGAAACAAGAGTTAGGGTTGGTTTCGGACCCCACCCTCAAGGGCCACGAAATTCCCCTCTCTTCCTCCATATATACAGCCCTTAGGGCGTCGTTTAGACTTTGGGTTTTGTTTAGATTAAAAGTTCGCCATAGCTGCAACTTCGCGTACTTCGTTTGTGTCCAACGACCAGACCAAGACGTCACAGGACCCCACCTTGATCAATAAAGCTTTCATCTTATATTCGCAATATCCAGATTGCAATCTCAGTTTCTTGCTTGTTCTTCGTTTGCTCGCAGGAAACAGGCCCTCGTGGTCAGGTTGATCGTGCTCCGGCGTGGTCAATAACCCCTCGGAAGTTGGTTTAGCGATTGCTAAGGCGCGACGTCTCGCACGTTCGTAGTCGGATCGTCAAGGTCGACTCCCACAGAAAACGATAGCCACCATCTCATCGAAACATCGGGACACCTTTGCCTCTATCATATTCATAGATAAGCTGATCATAAATCCACAGTTCATCGGAACTCAGCAAACACACCGCAAAAGAGTATTACATCAGATAGATCTCCAAGAACATGGTATTGAGAATCAAAGAGAGAGAAGAAGCCATCTAGCTACTAGCTATGGACCCGTAGGTCTGACGTAAACTAATCACGCATCATCGGAGAGGCAATGGTGTTGATGTAGAAGCTCTCCGTGATCGAATCCCCCTCTGGCAGGACGCCGAAAAAGGCCCCTAGATTGGATCTCACGGGTACAGAAGGTTGCGGCAGTGGAGAAGTTTTTTCGTGGCTCCCCTGGTTGGTTTGGGAATACTTAAGAATATATAGGCGGAAGAAATAGGTCGGTGGAGTCACGAGGGGTGCACAAGGGTGGGGGCTGATACGTCTCCGAAGTACCTATAATTTTTTATTGTTCCATGCTATTATATTATCTGTTTTGGATGTTTTATATGCATTAATATGCTATTTTATATGATTTTTGGGACAAACCTATTAACATAGAGCCTAGTGCCAGTTTTTGTTTTTTTCCATGTTTTAGAGTTTCACAGAAAAGGAATACCAAACGGAGTCCCAACGGAATAAAACTTTCACGATGATTTTTCATGGACAAAAAGATAGCCAGGAGACTTGGAGGGCAAGCCAAAGGAGCCACGAGGCGGCCACAAGGGTGGAGGGTGCGTCCAGGGGGGTGGGGCGAGCCCCCCGACCTTGTGGGCCCCTCGTAGCTCTCCTGACCAAATTGTTCCTCCTATATATACTCTTATACCCAAAAACATCGAAGGGAGCCACAAAACTACTTTTCCACTGCCGCAACCTTCTGTACCCGTGAGATCCCATCTAGGGGCCTTTTCCGGCATCCTGCCAGAGGGGGAATTGATCACGGAGGGCTTCTACATCAACACCATTGCCTCTCCGATGAAGCGTGAGTAGTTTACTTCATACCTACGGGTCCATAGCTAGTAGCTAGATGGCTTCTTCTCTCTCTTTGATTCTCAATATGAAGTTCTCCTCGATTTTCTTGGAGATCTATTCGATGTAATACTCTTTTGCGGTGTGTTTGCTGAGATCCGATGAATTGTGGATTTATGATCAGCTTATCTATGAATATTATTTGAACCTCGTCTAAATTCTTATATGCATGATTTGATATCTTTGCAACTCTCTTTGAATTATCGTTTTGGTTTGGCCAACTAGATTGGTTTTTCTTGCAATGGGAGAAGTGCTTAGCTTTGGTTCAATCTTGTAGTGTCCTTTCCCATTGACAGTAGGGGTAGCAAGGCACGTATTGTATTGCTGCCATCGAGGATAACAAGATGGGGTTTTCATCATATTGCTTGAGTTAGTCCCGCTACATCATCTCATCTTGCTTGATGCTCTAGATGTAGGCAGGAGTCGATCGATGTGTGGAGTAATAGTAGTAGATGCAGAATCGTTTCGTTCTACCGGACACGGAGGTGATGTCTATATTCACGATAATTGCCTTAGATATCATCACAACTTTGCGCTTTTCTATCAATTGCTAGGCACTAATTTGTTCACCCACCATAATAACTTCTATCTTGAGAGAAGCCTCTAGTGAAACCTATGGCCCCCGGGTCTATTTTAAATCATATTAGTTTCCATTTACTTGCAATTTCCGTCGCCATTCCATTACTTTGAAATCTTTCACTTTCCGTTCCATAAACCAAAAATACCAAAAATATTACTTTACCGTTTATCCATCTCTATCAGATCTCACTTTGCGAATAACTGTGAAGGCAATAACAACCCCTTTGTCGCGTTGGTTGCAAGTTGGTGTTTGTTTGTGTAGGTATTCGGTGGCTTGTTGCATAATCTCCTACTGGATTGATACCTTGGTTCTCAAAACCGAGGGAAATACTTACACTACTTTGCTGCGTCACCCTTTCCTCTTCAAGGGAAAAACCATCGAAGCTCAAGATGTAGCAAGAAGGATTTCTAGCGCCATTGCCGGCGAGATCTACACCAAGCCAAGACATACCAAGTACCCGTCATAAACTCTCATCCCTCGCATTACATTATTCGCCATTCGCCTCTTGTTTTCCTCTCCCCCCACTTCTAAAACGATTTTCAAAAATATTCGCCTTTTCTTCGCCCTCTTTCGTGCGATCTTATGTTTGCTTGTGTTGCCACGTGCCTTCTATTTTCTTGCTAAATAACTATTCATATGGATCCTCATCCACTTACTATCTTTTTAAGAGATCCAATTATGATGAACCAATTGCTAGTGAGTTGGGTGCACTAGATTATCTTTATGAGGTTTTTGTTGAAATTCGTGAATCTGAAAATTGTGATGAAGTGTTGAAAGAAGAAATTTATTAAGTGATTCACGATAGCACCTTGAATGAAAAGCATGATTGCAATGATATTATTATAAATTCTATTATTGTCAATTGTGTTAATGATATGAAAAATTCTATCCTTGGGGATGCTACTTTTGCTATGGCCACTACTTGTTGCAATGATCATGATTGGGGCAATTCTTCTTATAATCTTGAAAATTTATTTAAGCCCCATTATGTATATGAGATTGATAATAATGTTTGCAATAATATGAAAGTGGGTTTGGAAGAGTGTCAACTTTAGATCCCACATATTTGGAAAATGTTCAATCTTATGAAGTTTTTGATAAAAGTGGGTTCGGAGAGGTCATGACTTTATTTTATGTTAATCCCACTATTTTGGAAGAGTGTCAACTTTGCATGCATGTGGATCATGAAGAGAAAATTTTATGTGATAGTTATATTGTTGAATTTGATTATGATCCTACATGTAATTATTATGAAAGAGGAAAATATGGTTGTAGAAATTTTCATGTTATAAAGTTACCTCTCGTTATGTTGAGATTGCTATTGTTTCTTTGTTCTTCCTTTCATATGGTAGTTTTTGCTTGTCTTGGAAATTTGTTTGCTTATAAAATCCCTATGCATAGGAAGCATGTTAGACTTAAACTTGTTTGTCACATGTTTTATGATGCTCTCTTTGTGTTCCAATTGCTATCTTTCATGTGAGCATCATTAAAATTATCAATGCCTAGCTAGGGGCGTTAAGCAGTAGCTCTTGTTGGCAGGCAGCCCAATTTTATTTTTGTTCTTGCTTTTTAGGTCCTGTTTTGCTTTAAATTTTTCATCTAGCCTCTGTTTAGATGTGGTTTTCTATTTTAATTAGTGTTTGTGCCAAGTAAGACCTTTGGGATAGCTTATGGTAATAGTTGATTTGATCCCGTTAAAGAACAGAAATTTTTGCGCCAGGGAGATTAGTTTTAATGTTTTACAGATGCACGATAAAATACTAATTCCTATTGCAGAGGATTAATAAATAAATTATCCAGGTCTTCCTAATTTGTCAAAAAAATTGGAGTTACAGAAGTATTCGAAATACCCAGATTGCTATAGATTGTTCTGTTTTTGACAGATTCTGTTTTTCGCGTGTTGTTTGCTTATTTTGATAAATCTGTGGCTAGTATAGGGGGTATGAACCATGGAAAAGTTGGAATACAGTAGATATTACACCAATATAAATAAAGAATGAGTCCACAATAGTACCAAAAGTGGTGATTTATTTTCTTATACTAACAGAGCTAATGATATTTTCTGTTGGAGTTTTGTGTTGTGAAGTTTTCAAGTTTTGGGTAAGGATTTGATGGACTATGGACTAAGGATTGACAAGAGCCTAAGTTTGGGAGGCCCAAGGCACCCGAAGGAAATATTCAAGGAAGTCAAAAAGCCAAAGCTTGGGGATGCCCCGAGAAGGCATCCACTCTTTTGTCTTCGTCTATTGGTAACTTAACTTGAGGCTATATTTTATTCACCACATGGTATGTCTTTTGCTTGGAGCGTCTTGTATGATTTGAGTCTTTGCTTTTAAGTTTGCCACAATCATCCTTGCTGTACACACCTTTTGAGAGAGACACGCATGAATCATGATTTATTAGAATGCTCTATGTGCTTCACTTATATCTTTTGAGCTAGGAAAAATTTGCTCTAGTGCTTCACTTATATCTTTTTAGAGCACGATGGTGGTTTTATTTTATAGAAATTCATGAAATCTTGTACTTCACTTATATTATTTCGAGAGTCTCTAAACAACATGGTAATTTTCTTTGGTTATAAAATTAGTCCTAATATGATAGGCGTCTAAGAGGGATATAATAAAAACTTTCATATAAAGTGTATTGAATACTATGAGAAGTTTGATTCCTTATGATTGTTTTGAGATATGAAGATGGCAATATTAGAGTCATGCTAGTAAGTAGTTGTGAATTTGAAAAATATTTGTGTTAAAGTTTGTGAGTCCCGTAGCATGCACGTATGGTGAACCGTTATGTGATGAAGTCGGAGCATGATTTATTTTTTGATTGTCTTCCTTGTGAGCGGCGGTCTGGGGTGAGCGATGGTATTTTCCTACCAATCTACCCCCTAGGATCATGCGCGTAGTACTTTGTTTTGATGACTAATAGATTTTTGCAATAAGTATGTGAGTTATTTATGACTAATGTTGAGTCCATGGATTATACGCACTCTCACATTTCCGCCATTGCTAGCCTCTCTAGTACCGCGCAACTTTCATTGGTACCATAAACCCAGCACATATCCTTCCTCAAAGCAGCCACCATATCTACCTATTATGGCATTTCCATAGTCATTCCGAGATATATTGCCATGCAACTTTCCACCGTTCCGTTTATTATGACATGCTCCATCATTGTCATATTGCTTTGCATGATCATGTAGTTGACATCGTATTTGTGGCAAAGCCACCGTTCATCATTTTTTATACATGTCACTCTTGATTCATTGCATATCCCGGTACACCGCCGGAGGCATTCAGATAGAGTCAAATTTTGTTCTAAGTATCGAGTTGTAATTCTTGAGTTGTAAGTAAATAAAAGTGTGATGATCTTCATTATTAGAGCATTATCCCATGTGAGGAAAGGATGATGGAGACTATGATTCCCCCAGAAGTCCGAATGAGAATCCGAACGAAAAAAAGAGGCCAAAAAATGAGGGAAGGCCCAAATAAAAAAATAAAAGAGAGAAAAAGAGAGAAGGGACAATGTTATTATCCTTTTTGCCACACTTGTGCTTCAAAGTAGCACCATGATCTTCATGATAGAGAGTCTCCTATGATATCACTTTCATATACTAGTGGGAATTTTTCATTATAGAAATCGGCTTGTATATTCCAATGATGGGCTTCCTCAAATTTCCCTAGGTCTTCATGAGCCAGCAAGTTGGATGCACACCCACTTAGTTTTCTTTTTGAGCTTTCATAAACTTATAGCTCTAGTGCATCCGTTGCATGGCAATCCCTACTCACTCACATTGATATCTATTAATGGGCATCTCCATAGCCTGTTGATACGCCTAGTTGATGTGAGACTATCTCCTCCTTTTTGTCTTCTCCACAACCATCGTCTATTCCACCTATAGAACTATGTCCATGGCTCATGCTCATGTATTGCGTGAAAGTTGAAAAAGTTTGAGAACATCAAAAGTATGAAACAATGCTTGGCTTGTCATCGGGGTTGTGCATGATTTAAATATTTTGTGTGATGAAGATGGAGCATAGCCAGACTATATGATTTTGTAGGGATAAGCTTTCTTTGGCCATGTTATTTTAAGAAGACATAATTATTTTGTTAATATTAAACTTTTGTTTTGAATCTTATGGATCTGAACATTCATGCCACAATAAAGAGAATTACATGGATAAATATGTTAGGTAGCATTCCACATCAAAAATTCTGTTTTTATCATTAACCTACTCGAGGACGAGCAGGAATTAAGCTTGGTGATGCTTGATACGTCTCCAACGTATCTATAATTTTTTATTGTTCCATGCTATTATATTACCTATTTTGGATATTTTATTGATGTCTACTACACAACCTTCTTCTTGTAGACGTTGTTGGGCCTCCAAGTGCAGAGGTTTGTAGGACAGTAGCAAATTTCCCTCAAGTGGATGACCTAAGGTTTATCAATACGTAGGAGGAATAGGATGAAGATGGTCTCTCTCAAGCAACCCTGCAACCAAATAACAAAGAGTCTCTTGTGTCCCCAACACACCCAATACAATGATAAATTGTATAGGTGCACTAGTTCGGCGAAGAGATGGTGATACAAGTGGTATATGGATAGTAGATAATAGTTTTTGTAATCTGAAAATATAAAAACAGCAAGGTAACTAATGATAAAAGTGAGCATAAACGGTATTGCAATGCGTTGAAACAAGGCCTAGGGTTCATACTTTCGCTAGTGCAAGTTCCCTCAACAATAATAACATAATTGGATCACATAACTATCCCTCAGCATGCAACAAAGAGTCACTCCAAAGTCACTAATAGCGGAGAACGAACGAAGAGATTATGGTAGGGTACGAAACCACCTCAAAGTTATTCTTTCCAATCAATCCGTTGGGCTATTCCTATAAGTGTCACAAACATCCCTAGAGTTCCTACTAGAATAACACCTTAAGACACAAATCAACCAAAACCCTAATGTCACCCAGATAGTCCAATGTCACCTCAAGTATCCGTGGGTATGATTATATGGTATGCATCACACTATCTCAGATTCATCTATTCAACCAACACATAGGACCTCAAAGAGTGCCCCAAAGTTTCTACCGTCGAATCACGACAAAAACATGTGCCAACCCCTATGCATAGGTTCATGGGCGGAACCCGCAAGTTGATCACCAAAATATACATCAAGTGAATCACGTGGTATCCCATTGTCACCACAGATACGCATGGCAAGACATACATCAAGTGTTCTCAAATCTTTAAAGACTCAATCCGATAAGATAACTTCAAAGGGAAAACTCAATCCATTACAAGAGAGTAGAGGGAGGGGGAAGAAACATCATAGGATCCAAGTATAATAGCAAAGCTCGTGATACATCAAGATCGTATCACCTCAAGAACATGAGAGAGAGAGAGAGAGATCAAACACATAGCTACTGGTACATACCCTCAGCCCCGAGGGAGAACTACTCCCTCCTCGTCATGGAGAGTGCTGGGATGATGAAGATGGCCACAGGAGAAGGATTCCACCCTCCGACAGGGTGCCAGAACGGGTCTAGATTGGTTTTCTGTGGCTACAGAGGCTTCTGGCGGCGGAACTCCCGATCTATTGTGCTCCCCGATGTTTTTATGGTATATGGAGATATATAGGCGGAAGAAGTACGTCAGGGGAGCCACGAGGGGCACACGAGGGTGGAGGGCGCGCCCAGGGGGGTGGGCGCGCCCCCTGCCTCGTGGCTTCCTCGTTGCTTCCCTTACGTGGGCTCCAAGTCTCCCAGGATGCTTTCTTCCAAAAATAAGTTCCGTGATGTTTCAGGTCAATTGGACTCCTTTTGATTTTCCTTTTCTGCGATACTCTAAAATGAGGAAAAAATAGAATCTGGCACTGGGCTCTGGGTTAATAGCTTAGTCCAAAAAATAATATAAAAGTGTATAATAAACCCCATAAACATCCAAAACAGAAGATAATATAGCATGGAGCAATCAAAAATTATAGATACGTTGGAGACGTATCAGCATCCCCAAGCTTAATTCATGCTCGTCCTCGAGTTGGTAAATGATAAAAACATAATTTCTGATGCGGAGTGCTACATGGAATAATTTTATTGTAATTCTTCTTAATTGTGGTATGAATATTCAGATCCAAAAGATTCAAGATAAGAGTTCATATTGACATAAAAATAATAATACTTCAAGCATACTAACTAAGCAATTATGTCCTCTCAAAATAACATGGCCAAAGAAAGTTCATCCCTACAAAATCATATAGTTTAGTCATGCTCCATTTTCATCACACAAGAATGCTCTCATCATGCACAACCCCGATGACAAGCCAAGCAATTGTTTCATACTTTACTAATCTCAAACCTATAAACTTTCACGCAATATATGAGCGCGAGCCATGGACATAGCACTATGGGTGGAATGGAATATAATGAGGGGGGTTATGTGGAGAAGACAAAAAGGAGAAAGTCTCACACCAACGAGGCTAATCAATGGGCTATGGAGATGCCCACTGATTGATGTTAATGCAAGGAGTAGGGATTGCCATGCAACGGATGCACTAGAGCTATAAATGTATGAAAGCTCAACAAAAGAAACTAAGTGGGTGTGCGTCCAACTTGCTTGCTCACGAAGACCTAGGGCACTTGAGGAGACCCATTGTTGGAATATACAAGCCAAGTTCTATAATGAAAAATTCCCACTAGTATATGAAAGTGACAAAACAAGAGACTCTCTATCATGAAGATTACGGTGCTACTTTGAAGCACAAGTGTGGCAAAGGATAGTAACATTGTCCCTTCTCTCTTTTTCTCTCATTTTTCTGGGCCTTCTTTTTTTTATGGCCTTTCTCCTTTTTTTGGGGGGCCTTCTCTTTTTTTATGGCCTTTATCTTTTTTTTCTTTTTTTCCTCACTTGGGACAATGCTCTAGAAAATGATGATCACACTTCTATTTATTTACAACTCAATGATTACAACTCGATACTAGAACAAAGTATGACACTATATGAATGCCTCCGGTGGTGTATCAGGATTGCGATGAATCAAGAGTGACATGTATGAAAAATTATGAATGGTGGCTTTGCCACAAATACGATGTCAACTACATGATCATGCAAAGCAATATGATAATGATGATGCATGTCATAATAAACAGAACGGTGGAAAGTTGCATGGCAATATATCTCGGAATGGCTATGGAAATGTCATAATAGGTAGGTATGGTGGCTGTTTTGAGGAAGATATAAGGAGGTTTATGTGTGAAAGAGCGTATCATATCACGGGGTTTGGATGCACCGGCAAAGTTTGCACCAACTCCCAATGTGAGAAAGGGCAATGCACGGTACCGAAGAGGCTAGCAATGATGGAAGGGTGAGAGTGCGTATAATCCATGGACTCAACATTAGTCATAAAGAACTCACATACTTACTGCAAAAATCTACAAGTCATCAAAAACCTCGGCACTACGCGCACGCTCCTAGGGGGATAGATTGGTAGGAAAAGATCATCGCTCGTCCCCGACCGCCACTCATAAGGAAGACAATCAAAGAACACCTCATGTTTCAAATTTGTTACATAACGTTTACCATACGTGCATGCTACGGGACTTCCAAACTTCAACACAAGCATTTATCAAATTCAAAACTACTCAACTAGCACGACCTTGATATTATTACCTCCATATCTCAAAACAATCATCAAGGATCAAACTTCTCTTAGTATTCAAAACACTCATAAGAATTTTTTTACTAATCTTGAATACCTAGCATATTAGGATTATTTAAGCAAATTACCATGCTATTTAAGACTCTCATAATAATCTAAGTGAAGCATGATATATCAATAGTTTCTATAAAACAAATCCACCACCGTGCTCTAAAAGATATAAGTGAAGTACTAGAGCAAATGACAAACTGCTCCGAAAGATATAAGTGAAGATCAATGAGTACTCGAATAATTATGAAACTATGTGAAGACTCTATAACATTTAATAATTTCAGATATTGGTATTTTATTCAAACAGCAAGCAAAACTAAATAAAATAAAATGACGCTCCAAGCAAAACACATATCATGTGGTAAATAAAAATATAGCTCCAAGTAAAGTTACCGATGAACGAAGACGAAAGAGGGGATGCCTTCCGGGGCATCCCAAAGCTTAGGATTTTGGTCATCCTTGAATATTACCTTGGGGTGCCTTGGGCATCCCCAATCTTAGGCTCTTTCCACTCCTTATTCCATAGTCCATTGAATCTTTACCCAAAACTTGAAAACTTCACAACACAAAACTTAACAGAAAACTCGTGAGCTCCGTTAGCGAAAGAAAACAAAACACCACTTCAAGGTACTGTAATGAACTCATTATTTATTTATATTGGTGTTAAACTTACTGAATTCCAACCTCTCTATGGTTTATAAGCTCTTTTACTAGCCATAGATTCATCAAAATAAGTAAACAACACATGAAAAACAGAATCTGTCAAAAACAGAACAGTCTGTAGTAATCTGGATCAAACGTATACTTATGGAACTCATAAAATTCTCACATAAATTGCTGGACGTGAGGAATTTATCTATTAATCATATGCAAAAGGAATTAACTAAATATCACTTTCCAAATAAAAATGGCAGCAATTCTCATGAGCGCTAAAGTTTCTGCTTTTTACAGCATGATCAACAAGATTGTCCCCAAGTCTTCCCAAAGGTTCTACTTGGCACAAACACTAATTAAAAGCATAAACCACATCTAAACAGAGGCTAGATGAATTATTTATTACTAAACATGAACAAAAAGCAAGTAACTAAAATAAAATTGGGTTGCCTCCCAACAAGCGCTATCGTTTAACGCCCCTAGCTAGGCACGATGATTTCAATGATGCTCACATAAAATATAAGAATTGAAACATAAAGAGAGCATCATGAAGAATATTACTAGCACATTTAAGTCTAACCCACTTCCTATGCATAGGGATTTTGTGAGTAAAGAACTTACGGGAACAAGAATCAAGTTGCATAGGAAGGTAAAACAAGCATAGCTTCAAACTTTAAGCACATAGAGAGGAAACTTGATATTATTGCAATTCCTACAAGCATATATTCCTCCCTCATAATAATTTTCAGTAGCATCATGAATGAATTCAACAATATAACCAGCACCTAAAGCATTCTTTTCATGATCTACAAGCATAGAAATTTTACTACTCTCAATATAAGCAAAATTCTTCTCATGAATAATAGTGGGAGCAAACTCAACAAAAAAACTATCACGTGATTGAAAATTAAGATCAAGATGACAAGTTTCATGGTTATCATTATTCTTTAAAGCATACGTGTCATCACAATAATCATCATAGATAGGAGGCATGCTTTCATCATAATAAATTTGCTCATCAAAACTTGGGGGACAAAAAATATCATATCATCTTCATCAAACATAGCTTCCCCAAGCTTGTGACTTTGCATATCACTAGCATCATGGATATTCAAGGAATTCATACTAACAACATTGCGATCATGCTCATCATTCAAATATTTAGTGCCAAACATTCTGATGCATTCTTCTTCTAGCACTCGAGCAAAATTTTCCTTTCCATCATACTCACGAAAGATATTAAAAAGGTGAAGCGTATGAGAAAAACTCAATTCCATTTTTTAGTTTTCTTTAATAAACTAAACTAGTGCTAAAACAAGAAACAAAAAGATTCGATTGCAAGATTTAAAGATATACCTTCAAGCGCTAACCTCCTCGGCAACGGCGCCAGAAAAGAGCTTGATGTCTACTATACAACCTTCTTCTTGTAGACGTTGTTGGGCCTCCAAGTGCAGAGGTTTGTAGGACAGTAGCAAATTTCCCCCAAGTGGACGACCTAAGGTTTATCAATCCGTAGGAGGCGTAGGATGAAGATGGTCTCTCTCAAGAAACCCTGCAACCAAATAACAAAGAGTCTCTTGTGTCCTCGACACACCCAATACAATGGTAAATTGTATATGTGCACTAGTTCGGCAAAGAGATGGTGATACAAGTGGTATATGGATACTCCAATGTCACCTCAAGTATCCGTGGGTATGATTATACGATATGCATCACACAATCTCAGATTCATCTATTCAACCAACACATCGGACCTCAAAGAGTGCCCCAAAGTTTCTACCATAGAATCACGACGAAAACGTGTGCCAAGCCCTATGCATAGGTTCATGTGCGGAACTCGCAAGTTGATCACCAAAACATACATCAAGTGAATCACGTGGTATCCCATTGTCACCATAGATACACACAGCAAGACATACATCAAGTGTTCTCAAATCTTTAAAGACTCAATCCGATAAGATAACATCAAAGGGAAAACACAATCCATTACAAGAGAGTAGAGAGGGTAAGAAACATCATAGGATCCATATATAATAGCAAAGCTCGCGATACATCAAGATCGTATCACCTCAAGAACACGAGAGAGAGAGAGAGAGAGAGAGAGAGAGAGAGATCAAACACATAGCTACTGGTACATACCCTCAGCCTCGAGGGAGAACTACTCCCTCCTCGTCATGGAGAGCGCCGAGATGATGAAGATGGCCACCGGAGAAGGATTCCCCCCTCCGGCAAGGTGCCGGAACGGGTCTAGATTGGTTTTCGGTGGCTACGGAGGCTTCTGGCGGCGGAACTCCTGATCTATTGTACTCCCCGATGTTTTTAGGGTATATGGAGATATATAGGCGGAAGAAGTATGTTAGGGGAGCCACGAGGGGCCCATGAGGGTGGAGGGCGCGCTCGGGGGGTGGGCGCGTGCCCCTGCCTCGTGGCTTCCTCGTTGCTTCCCTTACGTGGACTCCAAGTCTCCCGGGTTGCTTTCCTTCCAAAAAAAAGTTTCGTGAAGTTTCGGGTCAATTGGACTCCGTTTGATTTTCCTTTTCTGTGATACTCTAAAATAAGGAAAAAACAGAAACTGGCACTGGCTCTGGGTTAATAGGTTGGTCCCAAAAATAATATAAAAGTGTATAATAAAGCCCATAAACATCCAAAACAGAAGATAATATAGCATGGAGCAATAAAAAATTATAGATATGTTGGAGACGTATCATTTATATGCATTAATGTGCTATTTTATACATTTTTTGGGAGTAACCTATTAACCTAGAGCCTAGTGCCAATTTCTGTTTTTCCTTGTTTTAGAGTTTCGCAGAAAAGAAATACCAAACAGAGTCCAAATGGAATAAAACTTTCGCGATGATTTTTGGTGGACCAGAAGACACCCAGGAGACTTGGAGTGCAAGTCAGAGGAGCCTCGAGGTGGCCACAAGGGTGTAGGGCGCACCCAGGGGGGTAGGGCGTGCCCCCCGACCTTGTGGGCCCCTCGTAGCTCTCCTGACCTTATTCTTCCTCCTACATACACTCTTATACCCCGAAAACACCCAGGGGAGCCACGAAACCACTTTTCCACCGCCGCAACCTTCTGTACCCGTGAGATCCCATCTAGGGTCCTTTTCCGGCATCCTACCGGAGGGGGAATCGATCACGGAAGGCTTCTACATCAACACCATTACCTCTCCGTTGAAGCGTGAGTTGTTTACTTCAGACCTATGGGTCCATAGCTAGTAGCTAGACGGCTTCTTCTCTCTCTTTTATTCTCAATACAAATTTCTCCTCGATGTTCTTGGAGATCTATTCGATGTAATACTCTTTTGCGGTGTGTTTGCCGAGATGCGATGAATTGTGGATTTATGATCAGCTTATCTATGAATATTATTTGAATCTCCTCTGAATTCTTATATGCATGATTTGATATCTTTGCAAGTTTATTTGAATTATCGATTTGGTTTGGCAAACTAGATTGGTTTTTCCTGCAATGGGAGAAGTGCTTAGCTTTGGGTTCAATCTTGTGGTGTCATTTCCCAGTTATAGTAGGGGCAGCAAGGCACGTATTGTATTGTATTGTTGCCATCGAGGATAACAAGATGGGGTTTTCATCATAGTTCTTGAGTTAATCCCGCTACATCATGTCATCTTGCTTAATGCGTTACTCTGTTCTTATGAACTTAATACTCTAGATGCAGGCAGGAGTCGGTCCATGTGCGGAGTAATAGTAGTAGATGCAGAATCATTTCGGTCTACATGACACGGGCGTGATGCCTATATTCATGATCATTGCCTTAGATATCGTCATAACGTTGCGCTTTTCTATCAATTGCTTGGTAGTAATTTGTTCACCCACCATAATAACTTCTATCTTGAGAGAAGCCTCTAGTGAAACCTATGGCCCCCGGGTCTATTTTACATCATATTAGTTTTTGATTACTTGCAATTTTGGTCGCCGTTCCCTTACTTTGCAATCTTTTACTTTCTGTTCCATAAACCAAAAATAATACTTTACCATTTATCCATCTCTATCAGATCTCACTTTGCGAATAACCGTGAAGGGATTGACAACCCCTTTTGTCGCGTTGGTTGCATGTTGGTGTTTGTTTGTGCAGATATTTGGTGGCTTGTTGCATAGTCTCCTACTAGATTGATACCTTGGTTCTCATAACGGAGGGAAATACTTACGCTACTTTGCTGCATCACCATCTCCTATTCAAGGGAAAACCAACCAAGCTCAAGAGGTAGCAGGGGTGCGCCCTACCCCCTGGGCGCACCCTCCGTCCTTGTGGGTGCCTCGTGGCTACCCTGACGTGTACTCCAAGTCCACTGGATATCTTCTGGTACAAGAAAAATCATCGCAAAAGTTTCATTCCGTTTGGAATCCATTTGAAATTTGATATTCCTTTTCTGCGAAACTCTAAAACAAGGAAAAAACCGAAACTGGCACTGGGCTCTAGGTTAATAGGTTTGTACCAAAAATAATATAAAATAGAATAATAATGCATACAAAACATCCAAAACAGATAATATAATAGCATGGAACAATAAAAAATTATAGATACATTGGAGACGTATCAAGCATCCCCAAGCTTAATTCTTGCTCGTCCTCGAGTAGGTAAATGATAAAATAGATTTTTTTATGTGGAATGCTACCTAACATATTTATCCATGTAATTCTCTTTATTGTGGCATGAATGTTCAAATCCGTAAGATTCAAAACAAAAGTTTAATATTGACATAAAAACAATAATACTTCAAGCATACTAACAAAATAATTATGACTTCTCAAAATAACATGGCCAAAGAAAGCTTATCCCTACAAAATCATATAGTCTGGCTATGCTCTATCTTCATCACACAAAATATTTAAATCAAGCACAACCCTGATGACAAGCCAAGCAATTGTTTCATACTTTTGATGTTCTCAAACTCTTTCAACTTTCACGCAATACATGAGCGTGAGCCATGGACATAGCACTATAGGTGGAATAGACGGTGGTTGTGGAGAAGACAAAAACAAGGAGATGGTCTCACATCAACTAGGCATATCAGCGGGCTATGGAGATGCCCATTAATAGATATCAATGTGAGTGAGTAGGGATTGCCATGCAACGGATGCACTATAGCTCTAAGTTTATGAAAGCTCAAAAAGAAACTAAGTGGGTGTGCATCCAACTTTCTTGCGCAGGAAGACCTAGGGCAATTTGAGGAAGCCCATCATTGGAATATACAAGCCAAGTTCTGTAATGAAAAATTCCCACTAGTATATGAAAGTGACAATATAGGAGACTCTCTATCATGAAGATCATGGTGCTACTTTGAAGCAAAGTGTGGTAAAAGTATAGTAGCATTGCCCTTCTCTCTTTTCTCTAATTTTCTATTTGGGCCTTCTCTCATTTTTTGGCCTCTTTTTTTATTTCGTCCAGAGTCTCATCCCGACTTGTGGGGGAATCATAGTCTCCATCATCTTTTCCTCACATGGGAAAATGCTCTAATAATGAAGATCATCACACTTTTATTTACTTACAACTCAAGAATTACAACTCGATACTTAGAACAAAATATGACTCTATGTGAATGCGTCCGGCGGTGTACTTGGATATGGAAGGAATCAAGACTGACATGTATGAAAGAATTATGAACAGTGGCTTTGCCACAAATACGATGTCAACTACATGATGATGCATAGCAATATGACAATGATGGAGCGTGTCTTAATAAATGGAACGGTGGAAAGTTGCATCACAATATATCTCGGAATGGCAATGGAAATGCCATAATAGGTAGGTATGGTGGCTGTTTTGAGGAAGGTATATGGTGGGTCTATGATACCGGCGAAAGTTGCGCGGCACAAAAGAGGCTAGAAATGGTGGAAGGGTGAGAGTGTCTATAATACATGGACTCAACATTAGTCATAAAGAACTCATACACTTATTGCAAAAATCTATTAGTTATCGAAACGAAGTACTACGCGCATGCTCCTAGGGGAATAGATTGGTAGGAAAAGACCATCGCTCGTCCCTGACCGCCACTCATAAGGAAGACAATAAATAAATAAATCATGCTCCGAGTTCATCACATAACGGTTCACCATATGTGCAGGCTACGGGAATCACAAACTTTAACACAAGTATTTCTCAAATTCACAACTACTCACTAGCATGACTCTAATATCACCATCTTCATATCTCAAAACAATCATAAGGAATCAAACTTCTCATAGTATTCAATGCACTTTATATGAAAGTTTTTATTATGTCCCTCTTGGATGCCTATCATATTAGGACTAATTTTATAATCAAAGCAAATTACCATGCTGTTTAGAGACTCTCAAAATAATATAAGTGAAGCTCGAGAGTTCATCAATTTCTATAAAATAAAACCACCACTGTGCTCTAAAAGATATAAGTGAAGCACTAGAGCAAAATTGCCTAGCTCAAAAGATATAAGTGAAGCACATAGAGTATTCTAATAAATCACGATTCAAATGTGTCACTCTCAAAAGGTGTGACAGCAAGGATGATTGTGGCAAACTAAAAAGCAAAGACTCAAATTATACAAGACGCTCCAAGCAAAACACATATCATGTGGTGAATAAAAAATATAGCCTCACGTAAAGTTACCGATAGATGAAGACGAAAGAGGGGATGCCTTCCGGGGGCATCCCAAGCTTAGGCTCTTGGTATCCTTGAATTTTACCTTGGGGTGCCTTGGGCATCCCCAAGCTTAGGCTCTTTCCACTCCTTATTCCATAGTCCATCAAATCCTTACCCAAAACTTGAAAACTTCACAACACAAAACTCAACAGAAAATCTCATAAGCTCCGTTAGTATAAGAAAATAAATCACCACTTTTGGTATTGTTGTGAACTCATTCTTTATTTATATAGGTGTAATACCTACTGTATTCCAACTTTTCCATGGTTCATACCCCCCGATACGAGCAATAGATACATCAAAATAAGCAAACAACACATAGAAAATAGAATCTGTCAAAAATAGAACAGTGTGTAGTAATCTGGAGATTTCGAATATTTATGTAAGTCCAAAAATTCTGAAAAATTAGGACGTCTTAAGAAATTTGTTTATAAACCCTCTGCAAAATGAATCAGTATTTTATCACGCTTCTGCAAAAAACGAAAATTAATTTCCTGAGCACAAAAGTTTCTGTTTTTTAGCAGGATCAAATCAACTATCGCCGTAAGCTATCCCAAAGGTCTTACTTGGCACAAACACTAATTAAAACACAAAACCACATCTAACCAGAGGCTAGACAAATTATTTATTCAAAAACGGAAAGTAAATATATTGGGTTGTCTCCCAACAAGTGCTTTTCTGTAAAGCCTTTTAGCTAGGCATTGCTAATTTTAAGATGCTCACATGTAAGATAGTAAATGAAACTCAAAGAGAGCATCATAAAACATGTAACAAACAAGTTTAAGTCTAACATGCTTCCTATGCATAGGGATTTTGTAAGTAAACAAATTATTATAACAAGTAGAAACTACCATATGCAAGGAAGAAGGAAACAATAGCAATCTCAACATAACGAGAGGTAATTTAGTAACATGAAAATTTTACAACTATATTTTCCTCTCTCATAGTAATTACATGTAGGATCATAATCAAACTCAACAATATAACTATCACAAAAAATATTCTCAACATGATCCACATGCATGCAAAGTTGACACTCTTTCGAAATAGTGGAATTATCATAAAATAAAGTCATGACCTCTCCAAACACACTTTCAATATTATAGCAAACATATTCATCATGAGGCTTAAATAAATTTTCAAGATCATAATAAGCATTATCACCCCAATCATGATCATTGCAGTAAGTAGAGTGATAGAGGCAAAGGTGTCCCGATGTTTCGATGAGATGGTGGCTATCGTTTTCTGTGGGAGTCGACCTTGACGATCCGACTACGAATGTGCGAGACATCGCGCCTTAGCAATCGCTAAACCAACTTCCGAGGGGTTATTGACCACGCCGGAGCACGATCAACCTGACCACGAGGGCCTGTTTCCTGCGAGCAAACGAAGAACAAGCAAGAAACTGAGATTGCAATCTGGATATTGCGAATATAAGATGAAAGCTTTATTGATCAAGGTGGGGTTCTGTGACGTCTTGGTCTGGTCGTTGGACACAAACGAAGTACGCGAAGTTGCAGCTATGGCGAACTTTTAATCTAAACAAAACCCAAAGTCTAAACGACGCCCTAAGGGCTGTATATATGGAGGAAGAGAGGGGAATTTCGTGGCCCTTGAGGGTGGGGTCCGAAACCAACCCTAACTCTTGTTTCCCCACACATACGGACTCTAAAAATAGCCTATACTTAAGTATTTCGAAATTACATGGGCCTGGCCCATTAATAAGATGACGCAGCACCTAGAATAGCCTATGGACGAATATTATGAAGTGGCATCTTGTATATTTCGTCCATGGCTTCATGCACTCCTTATGGCGGCTTCAAAGTCCTGAAATCATCACTTGTAACTCCGTTCTTGATCCCCTTGCGCATGCCATCAACTCCATGCGTGTTCTTGCTCCAATGTTCATCCTTCTCCAAGCTAGGCCCTTCATTTGAAAGCAAAACAAATGTATCCAATTTAGGCAGCATCATAATCTCATGAACATTAGAATCATTACCAAGAAACGAAAGTACCTGGTAATTTAATTGGCGTGCGCAAGCTCTAGTAATTGGTCCAGTATATGTAACAGTAGGGGCTGTGGGTGTAACAATGGTATTGATGTCCTCATCATCCTCCCCTTCTTCAAATGAAGTCGTCCCCGACGGAAGCTCATCTTCCTCACCCAAATAAGGCTTCAAAATCTGCAATGTTAAAAGTGGGACTAACCCCAAAATCTGCAGGTAGCTCAAGTTTATATGCATTATCATTTATTTTCTCTAAAACCTTAAAAGGACCATCAGCACGTGGCATTAGCTTTGATTTGCGCAGATTAGGAAATCTATCTTTACGCAAATGTAACCAAACAAGATCTCCAGGTGCAAACACAACATGTTTTCTACCCTTATCTCCAGCAAGTTTATATTTAGCATTCATACGCTCAATGTTTTCCTTAGTTAACTCATGCATTTTTAAAATCAATTCAGAACGTTCTTTAGCATCAAAATTAACCTTCTCCGAAGATGGAAGAGGCAACAAATCAATAGGTGCACGAGGTAGGAAACCATACACAATTTCAAAAGGGCACATCTTAGTAGTAGAATGCAATGAACGATTATAAGCAAATTCAATATGAGGCAAGCATTCTTCCCACATTTTCTTGTTATTCTTCAAAACAGCCCTAAGCATAGTAGACAATGTTCTATTGACTACTTCAGTTTGTCCATCAGTTTGGGGGTGACAAGTAGTACTAAAAAGCAGCTTAGTCCCCAACTTAGCCCATAAACATCTCCAAAAGTGGCTAAGAAATTTAGTATCACGATCTGAAACAATAGTATTTGGCACACCATGTAAGCGAATAATTTCACGAAAGAACAAATCAGCAACATTAACAGCATCATCGCTTTTATGACATGGTATAAAGTGTGCCATTTTCGAGAACCTATCCACGACAACAAATATGCTATCCCTCCCCTTCTTTGTTCTAGGTAAACCTAAAACAAAGTCCATAGATATATCCTCCCAAGGAACACTAGGTACAGGCAAAGGCATATATAAACCATGAGGATTGAGTCGTGACTTAGCTCTTTGACATGTAGTGCAGCGAGCAACAAAACGCTCAACATCCCGTCTCATCTTTGGCCAAAAGAAATGTGTAGCAAGTATATCCTCCGTCTTCTTGACGCCAAAGTGTCCCATTAATCCTCCTCCATGCGCCTCCTGCAACAACAAAAGACGAACGGAGCTAGCTGGAATGCATAGCTTGTTAGCACGAAACACAAATCCATCGTTAAGAACGAACTTGTTCCAAGTTCTCCCTTCCTTACAATTCTGCAATACATCTTTAAATTCAGCATCATTAACATATTGATCCTTGATGGTCTCCAAACCAAATATTTTAAAGTCAAGTTGTGAAAGCATAGTATAACGACGAGACAAGGCATCAGCAATAACATTTTCTTTACCCTTCTTGTGTTTAATGACATAAGGGAAAGTCTCAATGAATTCAACCCATTTAGCATGTCGACGGTTCAGTTTTGCTTGACTTTTAATGTGTTTCAAAGATTCATGATCAGAATGTATAACAAATTCCTTGGGCCATAAATAATGTTGCCATGTTTCTAAGGTCCGAACAAGAGCATATAATTCTTTATCATAAGTAGAATAGTTCAGACTAGGCCCACTCAATTTTTCAGAAAAGTATGCAACAGGTTTTCCATCTTGTAATAACACACCTCCTAATCCAATTCCACTAGCATCACATTCAAGCTCAAAAGTCTTATTGAAATTAGGAAGTTGGAGTAAAGGAGCATGTGTCAACTTATCTTTCAATACCGTGAAGGCTTCTTCCTGTGCGGTACCCCAAACAAAAGGTACATCCTTCTTTGTAAGCTCGTTGAGAGGTGCAGCAATGGTGCTGAAATCTCTCATTTAATCCACCCATAAAACGTGCAAGCATAGCTTCATTCTCCTCAACAATACCACATCTAATCATGCCAGTTTGTAATTCTGATAATATTCTTCTACAGAATTTTTTCCCTGTCTTAAGCGCTGCAATTTTTGAAGTAATTCACGTTGATAATATGGTGGAACCCAACGAGTACGCATAGCAGTTTTCAAAGCAGCCCAAGTAGCTGGGAATGGGATATAATCTACAATGCTCAGACCACCAAACACATGCAAAACTAGTGAATGCACAAACAGCAGCAGGAACACGTCTCTCCTCGGGATATTGTAAACATGTAAATCGTTGTTCAGTTTCTAACTCCCAAGTAAGATATATATCAGGAACATATCTACCCTCAAATGGTGGAATATTCAATTTTAGTTTAGGGAGATGGTCATGATCTCGTACCTGAGGGTGAGCCCTACCATTGCCATTATTTGCATGTGGACGACCTGATGGTTGTTGCTGTGCTGGTGGTGGCACGTAGTTCTGATTTTGATCAACCTCATCCTCGTAATCGCCAGCAAAATCATCCTCCTCTGCATCAGCAGCAGGAGCCATAGAAGTAGCAACAGCAGCACCAACAGTTTGGCCAGGTGCAAGAGGGAGACGGCTCGCTCGGCGGAGGGCTGTTTCACGATGTGTAGGTAGTCGTCGTTGTTGTTGTAGAGGTGCGTTAGGTGCAGCCGGTGGTGGTGGTGGAAGACGCGCGAGCAATTCATTAAACCTGTTATCGAGCTTTGTTTCGGACGTCTTCTCCATGTCATCTATCTTCTCCATGGCCTCTTCAAATCTGTTTAGCACATCCTGCACCTGTCCATTCATCATTTGCTGAAATTTATCATGCAACTCCTGATTCGTCATGTTCTCCCAGTCAGTCTCGTCGGCTTGTGATCCTGCCATGGTTAGCAACAATAGAAAACACACAAGAATATGATCCTACAGAATACTAACAAGAGGTGGTGGTGGCGGCTGTCACAAATCCGTCAAGCAAATCTCAAATTCTTACCAGTTCTTACCCAGCAGCAGGAGGTGATCGGCAACCGGTGTAGTCAAAACTCTCAAAAGCTTGGATAGAGCGATTGCCAGGGAGAGTCAAACGCACGACGTAGAGGTATGTGGAGCTGGGAAGGCTTATAGTATGGTAGCAAAATGGTCAGCAATAATCAATTCAGAGATGCAAAGTTGAATAAACGCTCAACGACGGTACTGTGCTGGTCCTAGGCTAGACCGTGCTAGAGACGCGAGCCTAGAACACTAACAAAATCACGGCGCTGCACGTAAATAAGGGAAAAGCACACTCTGGAACTTTTTTTTTCGCTTTTTTTTTGCGCTCCTCTTTTTTTTTTGTGAAAAATTACTATAATGGCGAGTGTCTCAAAACTCTTCCCTCGTCAAACTGATAGGATGGGCACGAAAAAAAAATTTCACTTTTTTTTTCGGAAATCAGGGCAGCGACGACGAAAATTGCGACAAAAAATCACTATGATGGCACGTGGCTCAAAAGACTCAGAAAAGCCTAAAAATAGGATAGGGAAAAATATTTTTGCCCGTGAAAATTTTGGCCTAAAAACTGCCCGGGGGTCTCGAGACTCTTTTTTTTCCGAGACCTACGCATGCAAGGAAACACGAATCGGAGTTGAGATTGATCTCAAGAACAAACCTAATATGAGAAGAACTCGGATTGGTGGTGGATATATGGTTGTGGTATATGGCAGCGGTGGTGGTATATGGTAGCGGTGGTGGTATATGGATAGAGATTGATGGTGGTATATGGATACGGATTGGTAGTGGTATATGGATAAGGATTCAGAGCGGTGGCGGATAAGAAAAAGTGGTAGATGGGCGATGATGATGGTGCGGCGGCGGCGTGACAACTTATGACCAGAACTCGAAACTCTAAAAGACTAGACTCTAAGACCAGCAACTTGACACGACGATGCAACCGCAAATTCAACAAAGCAAAAACCCTAAAAAGATTATGCAAAGGCTCAGATTGGTTCGGATATGATGAACTAACCCTAATTTTTTTTGTGTGGCTTTTTCGTGGACTGTAGGTATGAAGAACAGACTCGATCTAATCTACGAAAAACTGTAAAATCTCACCGAGCAACCTGGAAATCTGATACCACTTGATGGAGGCAAAGGTGTCCCGATGTTTCGATGAGATGGTGGCTATCGTTTTCTGTGGGAGTCGACCTTGACGATCCGACTACGAACGTGCGAGACGTCGCCCCTTAGCAATCGCTAAACCAACTTCCGAGGGGTTATTGACCACGCCGGAGCACGATCAACCTGACCACGAGGGCCTGTTTCCTGCGAGCAAACGAAGAACAAGCAAGAAACTGAGATTGCAATCTGGATATTGCGAATATAAGATGAAAGCTTTATTGATCAAGGTGGGGTTCTGTGACGTCTTGGTCTGGTCGTTGAACACAAACGAAGTACGCGAAGTTGCAGCTATGGCGAACTTTTAATCTAAACAAAACCCAAAGTCTAAACGACGCCCTAAGGGCTGTATATATGGAGGAAGAGAAGGGAATTTCGTGGCCCTTGAGGGTGGGGTCCGAAACCAACCCTAACTCTTGTTTCCCCACACATACGGACTCTAAAAAAAGCCTATACTTAAGTATTTCGAAATTACATGGGCCTGGCCCATTAATAAGATGACGCAGCACCTAGAATAGCCTATGGACGAATATTATGAAGTGGCATCTTGTATATTTCGTCCATGGCTTCATGCACTCCTTATGGCGGCTTCAAAGTCCTGAAATCATCACTTGTAACTCCGTTCTTGATCCCCTTGCGCATGCCATCAACTTCATGCGTGTTCTTGCTCCAATGTTCATCCTTCTCCAAGCTAGGCCCTTCATTTGAAAGCAAAACAAATGTATCCAATTTAGGCAGCATCATAATCTCATGAACATTAGAATCATTACCAAGAAACGAAAGTACCTGGTAATTTAATTGGCGTGCGCGAGCTCTAGTAATTGGTCCAGTATATGTAACAGTAGGGGCTGTGGGTGTAACAATGGTATTGATGTCCTCATCATAGAGGACATAACAAAACTATCATCCCCAAGCTTGGGGTTTTGCATATCATTAACACAATTAACATTAATAGAATTTACAATAACATCTTTGCAATCATGCTTTTCACTAAAGGAGCTATCGTGAATCACTTTATAATTTTCTTCTTTCAACACTTCATCACAATTTTAAGATTCACGTATTTCAAGCAAAACCTCATAAAGATAATCTAGTGCACTCAAATCACGAGAAATTGGTTCATCATAATTGGCTCTCTTAAAAAGATTAGCAAGTGGATAAGGATCCATAAACTTTTAGCAAGCGAAGATGCAAGCAAAAAGAAGGCACATGGTAACAAACAAAAGATCAAACAGAAGAAGGGCGAATAAAAAGGAAAATCTTTTTGAAAATCATTTTAGAAGTGGGGGAGAGGAAAATGAGATGCGAATGGCAAACAATGTAATGCGAGAGATGAGAGTTTATGATGGGTACTTGGTATGTCTTGACTTGGCGTAGATCTCCTCGGCAACGGTGCCAGAAATTCTTCCAGCTACTTCTTGAGCTTGCATTGGTTTTTCCTTGAAGAGGTAAGGGTGATGCAGCAAAGTAGCATAAGTATTTCCCTCAGTTTTGAGAACCAAGGTATCAATCCAGTAGGAGGCAACACGCAAGTCACCGAATACCTGCACAAACAAACACCAACTTGCACCCAACGTGATAAGGGGTTGTCAACCCCTTCACGATTATTTGCAAAGTGAGATCTGATAGAGATGGATAAACGGTAAAGTAATATTTTTGGTATTTTTGGTTTATGGAATGGAAAGTAAAAGATTGCAAAGAAAGTAAATAGGAAACTAAACTTGTAGATCAGAAACTTATATGATGGAAAATAGACTCGGGGGCATAGGTTTCACTAGAGGCTTCTCTCAAGATAGAAAATATTACGGCGGGTGAACAAATTACTGCCGAGCAATTGATAGAAAAGTGCGTAATTATGACGATATCTAAGGCAATGATCATGAATATAGGCATCACGTCCTTATCAAGTAAACCGACTCCGGCCTGCATCTACTACTATTACTCCACACATCGACCGACTCTTGCCTGCATCTAGAGTATTAAGTTCATAGAACAGAGTAACACATTAAGTAAGATGATATGATGTAGCAGGATAAACTCAAGCAACATGATGAAAAGCCTGTCTTGTTATCTACTACTATAAAGAAAGACTTCCCCCCATTTCTGACAAACACAAGGAACTTTGAATTTCAATCCAAAAAGGCGGCTAATCGAGTTACAGAAAGAGGAGTAAAAGGCAAACAGCCGCGTCCGGCACCTAGCTAGTCTTCTTGTCTTCTCACCAGCGCGGAGCTAAGTGCTTTCACTGGGCATGAGCATAGCCATTGGGGGACAGTGTCGACGGCCAGCGAGGAGCATGGTGCTACCACATGGACGTGGGTGGGAGCCCCTGTGAGGACCGAGGGCAGCACTTAGGAGACTCCGGGGCGCGTACAACCCCACTCATTGTTACGTGAGAGTGTCACAAGCGGAGACCTTCACAGGCGTGAGCCTTGCTTCATGTCCACCATTGGGGCGTCCGGAAAACAGGATGAGACAAAGGGGCAAGGGGGACACTTGAGGCGCCCTCGGCGACCACGGGCTCTCTGCCGGGCGGAAGGGCTCACTGGCGCCTTCCCCGGCAAAGCACAAACCTCCATGCGATGCCGTGCTCCATGTGGCATGGGGGAGGCCCTGGCTCCGGGCCCCTCCCGCGCGGACCCCAGTGTGCCACTCCCACCGGGAGCGGAGCCATCGCCCTGGGGTCTCCGGGCGCTGCCGTGGTCTGGTTCACCTACTGTCCATGGTTAGCGCTAGCATGCTCCTGAGGTATGGGCTGTACCTAGTGGTTATTGTCGTTGAAGGGGTCGGCGAAGCTTCCGGGCGGCTCATGGAAAGCCCCAACCTCTCGGGTCCCTTCTGCCCAACCCGTCTTGGGGAACGAGCGTGGGCCTTCCCCCGGCGTATACTCTAGGTCCATCATGTGGGACACGTAGGCATCTGAAGTTGTCGTGTCGGGGCCATCGCTTGGGTGCCCCGCACCTTGGGCCGCCAGGCCCGGCGTCTGGCCCTGATGTCCTTGGGGTGACACCCCAGAGCGGCCCCGCAGTGGACCGCCAGGGCTTGCCTCACCTGGAGACCGCACAGTTGTGGTAGGACGAGTGGCGCTGTGGGCCACATCGATGCTGTCAGATCCCCGTAGGCGCTTCCGGGAGCGTGTGGGCACAGCGGGGCCCGGCGCGTGCCCTTGCCACAACCTGTGGCATGGGAAGGGAGCAGAAGGATACCGCACCTCTACAGGTGGCGTCTAGCAGCTCGGCGACCCCCTCCAGCAGGGCGTCACGCCCGCCCTCTGCCAACCTACAACATAGCAGCTCTCGCACTACGATGAGCGCGGCTCGCATGTTTGTCTGCTCCCAACGAGTGTGCGGTGCCATCGCCACGGCATAGCCCAAAGATCGTGTGCTGGCATGTGTACGCCATGGTGCGAGGGCGGACGGCACCGGCCCACGCCCCCCGCGTCCGGCGGTGTGCGGGCCGCCTTAAGCGCGGAGTGGAGGTCCTCTTGGGCGGACGACACTTCTCAGGCCGGCCAAGCAGTCCAGTGCTCGGTGTGAGCCCTCGGATCGTCAGCCATCGGAACTGCAGGGTGATGGCGGACCGTCTGGAAGAAGAGAGGATCCGACGCACCCCTACCTGGCGCACCAAATGTCAGATTCGAGGTTCCACAAACCCTTGAGAGGTTCGAACTCTGGGGTGTGTGCGAAGAACTGGTCCTCCCTAGTTTTCCTGCTCACTGATCCCACGGCCTAGCTTGACGAACCTAACGGACAAGGGACACAACAGTTTCCATAGGTTCGGGCCACCTTGCCGTGTAAAACCCTACTCCTGCTTTGTGGTGGATTGGCCTCGAGGGCTGAGGATGGACTAGTACAGTGGAGAACATCCTCAGGAGGAGAGGTGTTCTTGTTCTCGATGAGCTGGTGGGTGAGAGGATGATCTCAAATGATCCCCTATTTGTCCCGCTTCTATGATGGTGGCTAAGTCCTATTTATACTGGCCTTGGTCCTCTTCCCAAATGTAAGCCGGGAAGGGATCCCACAACAGCCAAATTTGAATGGAGACTACTAGTACATGTTATCCTGACAAAAGTAGTCTTCGCCTGTCAAAAGCTCCTGCTCGTGACGACGTGGTGGGCTCGACGGACCTTCGCTCTGCCATCCTAGTGATCTTGGTCTAGTTGCACTGAAATGGAAACCTTTGCTTCATTCCACGAGACTCAGCGCCTGCGCTGGCCTCCTTAGCACCAAAGAGGAATCTGGCAAACTGCGCCCGCTAGCGCCGCCTGGCCTTGGTCATCATGGCTCACGTCATCTGAGTGTTGTTAGGTGCACCTTGCATAGATATCTCAACTCCTTGGGAGCCAGCATCGGGAGGTTGTCCCTCCAGGAGGTCTTGGTGTCATCCGCCTCGCGAGGCTTGGCCCCTCGCGAGGGTCTTGGGCTGTTGATCCTAAAGCTGGGCCGTACCGGGCCGTCGACGGAGCCGCGTCATGGGCCGCAGGAAGACATGTCTGGGTACCCCCAGTCCCATAACACCAACACTATCAAACGTCACAACATAACTAGGTGATTATAAAGATGCTCTATAGGTAACTCCGAAGGTGTTTGTTGGGTTGGCATAGATCGAGATTAGGATTTGTCACTCCGAGTATCAGAGAGGTATCTCTAGGCCCTCTCGGTAATGCACATCATGATAACCCTTGCAAGCAATGTGACTAAGGAGTTAGTTACGGGATGATGCATTACAGAACGAGTAAAGAGACTCGCCGGTAACGATATTGAACTAGGTATGAAGATACCGACGATGGAATCTCGGGCAAGTAACATACCGATGACAAAGGGAATGACGTATGTCGTCATTACGGTTTAACCAATAAAGATCTTCGTAGAATATGTAGGAACCAATAAGAGCATCCAGGTTCCGTTGTTGGTTATTGGCCGGAGATGTGTCTCGGTCATGTCTACATAGTTCTCGAACCCGTAGGGTCCGCACTCTTAACGTTTGATGATGATTTATATTATGAGTTATATGTGTTTTGGAGACCGAAGATTGTTCGGAGTCTTGGATGAGATCCTAGACATGAAGAGGAGTCTCGAAATGGTCGAGAGGTAAGGATTGACTGGACGATAGTATTCGAACACCAGAAGTGTTTTGGAATGTATCGGGTATGAAAGTGCGTTATATCGACTAGAGGGGGGGGGTGTATCGAGTATGAAAGTGTGTTCAGGGTGAGGAAATTCCTAAGTAACGAACTACTTAGCAGCGGAATAAGTCCTCGGATGCAAGCATAATAGAGTGGTAGCACAGTCATCATGATGAAATGAAAACAAGCACAAAGTGCAAGTAGCATAAACACGGGATAAGCAGGCTAAAGACAAAGTGACTGAAGAATTAGGATTGCGGAAATTGAGAAAGTCTTCAGTCAAAGTCTTGAAACGGTAACGATCAAGTACTTCTACACAGAAATAAGGAAATGAAATGGTTGAGGAAATAGAACCAGTAGCTTGGTGAAGACAGTGATTTGGTAGACCAGTTCCAACTGCCGTGATAGTCGTACATCTAGTTGGAGTGGCTAGGTATTTAAACCTGAGGACACACAGTCCCGGACACATAGTCCTCACCGTATTCTCCTTGAGCTAAGGTTGCACAGACCTCGCCCAATCACTCGTGGTAAGTCTTCAGGTGACTTCCAAACCTTCACAGACTCGGTCACACAGCGATCGACAATTTCCTCTTGGATGCTCTAGACCATGACGCCTAACCATCTGGAGGATGCACAGTCCAGAAAGGTAACAAGCGTCGGTTCCATGAGGAACAATCTCTTCAGTGATACTCAATCACTTTGGGTTTGTAGGTTTTTGGGTTTTCCTCACTTGATGATTTTCTCTCAAAGACCTCGGAGGATGGGATGCCCTCAATGACAAGTGTCAGCTTCTCTTGGAGTAGCCAACCAGCTAGTGGTTGTAGGGGGGCTATTCATAGCCTACGGAGCAGCTTGACATGATAAGACATAAATACCCTTCAATGATATGACCGTTAGGTGGGTAGATATTTTGGGATAGCTGGCGCATAGCACATCAACGGTCGGATATTCGAGCTATCAAATTCCTCGGGGCTATCATGTTCCTCACTTGTAGGCAATCCACACTGGCGAATTCCTAACTCCTCGGTTAGGACAAATTCCTCATAGAATAGAAACTCTTCATCTCTATCACTGAAGAAATTGACTGGACCGTATGAGATTTCCAATGGCTTCTCTCGAAGGGATTGGTAGTTGTAGGATTTTGAGCTGAGCCTCACTTGGAAACTTTTCCTTAATTTTACCTCGACCCCCTTTTTCAGTACAGTGTTTCCTATGACTCAACAAAGAGAAAATGAAATTACGAAAACAGAATTCTTCACACTTCATGATCCTCGCATGAATATCAAGTGTTCGGGGTCACACCAATTTCTTCACTTTCAAAGTCTTCAAGAAATCCGAAGTCTTCAGTTGAAGACATTCATTTTTAGGGATCGAATCTCTCTGTAAATATCAAACTCCTCATAGACTTATAGACCTATGTACACTCACAAATGCATTAGTTCCTTATCCTATAAGTATTCAATACACCAAAATCACTAAGGGGCACTAGATGCACTTACAATCGCCCCCTTTTTGGTGATTCATGACAATATAGGTTAAGTTTTCAACAGGGATAAACATATGAAATGTAAATATTGATATTGACGAATTTGATTGCCAAATATAGAAGAAATCCCCCTAAAGATGTGCATATCTGAGGAATTTTCTTTGAATAGCAAATGCACATTGTAGAGTAGAATCTTGGAGATCTCCCCTAGATCTTGTAATTCATACACGCATTTAACATATGATCTGAAGAATTTGAAATGCATGATGAAATATGGTGAGTGATGTAATTCAGCATGCGTGCATTAACATATATTAGGAAATAGCATGAAAAAAACAAAGCAAGAGTATCATACCACCATCAGACTTAAGTTTACAACTTGATCCAACAAATACTTCAGAAGAACGAGAGTTGTAACTTAGCAAAAAAAGCCCATATATAGAGACCCTCTTGAATACTAACTCAAATTTCTCCCCCTTTGTCATCGAATGACCAAAAGGGACGAAAAATGAGGACTAACGCCCCTGAAGAACATCATCATGAAGTCGATGGAGGAGCCCCAACATTGTTGGGATCGTCTGTTGATGTAGGGCCTGCCGTAGTGTCATTCAAGTCTTTGGCTTCATCCGTCTCGCGTGATGAAGAATAAGAACTGGCAACCAAGTGAGGAACTTTGACCTTCTTGAATTTCTTCGAAGGCGACTGAGACCAGTTAAAGTCCTGTTGGAAGCCCATCTGCTTAAGATCTTCATCACCGTAGAGGTGAGACAATACTGCCCAGGTGCAATCAAAAACTTCATGCAAGTAGTAGTGGTTCCTCTTCACAGTGTTTGGCATGATTGTCATGTTTTGAAGAATCGAACCAAACTATCGCTTGACCCACTTGTGATTGCAATCAACCTTCTGACGAAGACTAAGGACAAGCTCACGATCAGTCATCACACTTGGAGCAGTGGCTTGAGAAAATTCCTTTGAAGCATTTGCGGCAGTATCATGTGTGGAAGAGTCATCATTGGTGGAATAAGATGCAGCTTTGCGAAGCTGTCCATCCAATGGACGAGTGCCTTCATCAATGACAGTAGCCTTTCCCTTCTCATTAGCTGAGGAAATAGTCCGTTTCAGGAGTTCAATAGGCAGCAGCTAGCTGAGATGTCTTTGACAATACGCCTTGTAGTTGATTGAAAATCTTGATTTGATGAATCTCATGATCCAGGGAGCGTAAGGCTTCAATTCAAACGGTGATAGAGCTACATTGGCCGAAGTCCTCATGAAGGATCGTGGTAGTTGATAGGAATACCATGTATGATGTTGAAAAGCAGATTCTTCATGATGCCAACAACTTCTTCTTCATCAGAGTTGTGGCCCTTGATAGAGGTGAGGGTTTTGTTCAATATCTTGTACACTATCCTTGGCACATAGAGCAATTCCTTGATGAGGAATTTGGTACTTGGAGCTTGGCCTGGCTTCAAAGGCTTCATCAGAACTTGCATAAGATGGTTTGAAAGTTCAGGTTCAGCATAGATGAGCCTTGCACCTTTAACGGGAGGACTGACTGGGATGGCATGAAGCAATTCAGAGGCCGGTGCTTTGTAGTGAGTATTTTCTGTTATCCAGTCCAATACCCATGAATTCACATCTTCAACGTTGCCAGTGATATGCAACATGGCATAGAACTGAAGAATGAGTTCTTCATTCCAATCGTAGATGTCGGTGCAGAAGTTGAGAAGCCCAGCGTCATGAAGAAAACTAAGGACTAGGGTGAAGCACGGTAGAGACTCCATGTCCACATGAGGAATTTGCTCATGGTCAAAGATCTTGTCCTTATCAAACAACATCAAGGAATAGAAGTTAATCTGGCTAGCAGTCCAAAAGCGCTTGCGACGAAGTCGAGCAGCATCATAACAATTGTAGTCAGTGAAGAAAATATGATCATTGAAGAAGTCATCAGCCTTTAACTTCTGCTTCTTAGAGTGAGGATTCTGTGGCTTGGGCTGAAGATTAGCAGTTGAAGTCTTCACAGCCTCTTGAAGCACAGTCTCTGGAGCCACATGCTGAGAAATTTCAGGAGCAATGTCATCAATAACAGCCTGGGCCTACATTTCTTCAGCAACATTTGCATCAACACTAGTGGTTGGAACTTCTTCAGGAATAGTGAGAAGAGAATCTTGACGTTCTTTAGAGCCCATGCGAATTTCTCCAATTTGGATTGGGAACCGAGGAACCTATTGCAGAGGGGTGTAGAGTGGTGAATTGGGGTGATGACTTCCTCAGTAGTCATCATTCAAAATAGGCGTTGTACACCCAATATCCACATCTTCATTGTAACGCCCAGAGGCTGATGCGCCAGGTGTCTCCCATTTATTCGCCGTCATTGCCATGTCATTTGCTTGCATGTTGCATTTTGCCATGTCATCATGTGCATTTCATCTACATGTTTTTCAAAACTTGCATCCATCTGGGTTTCCCAGTTCTCTCTGTTGTCTGTTTTGGCATCCGACACTCCCACATGCACCCGTCGCCCCTCTCAGACCTTGTTTTGTGAGCGGAATAAAAACATTCTCGGCATGGGCCGAGAGTTGACGAGTGGTCTTGGTACATGACTGGTAAGCCACCTCGCTCAGCAACCCTCCACAACAGCCCACTAGCCCATCTAAACCCCCTCCATGCTCTTCGCCACTGGATCATGATCGTGTAGGAGAAACCACTCCTCCATAGCCCTCTCCTAGCTCCCAGAATCTATATAAAGGCCTCCCCCGTCCAAAATCCGGATCAAACCCTAGCCCTCACCTTCCTCCAGCCGCCAGAAATTTCCCCTAGATCGGACGCGTCCGCCGCCGCCCCCTCAGCGAATCAGCCGCCGCCACGTCCTAACGGCGCCTCCCACCGCCGCGGCCCGCTCGGGCCCGAGGCCGGCCCGCCCCAGGCCACACCCGGGCCGCCTCGGCCCGCGTCCCCGCGCCAGCCCCATCGCCCGAGCTCCACCGCTGCAGCGTCGCGCCACTGCTCGTTGTCGCTCGCAGCCTCCGCGTCACTGCTGCCGCGCTCCACCTGCGCCTCCGCCCCGCCGCCAGCGGCGATCTCCATCGCCGCGGACATGCTCCCGAGCCCCACGACTCCCCTACGCGCCTTGCCGCTGGGCGCCGCTGCCCTTGCGCCAGACTCCGCTCGTCCCCATCACTGCCATGGTCGCCCGAGCTCGGGGCCGAGCTCCTCCGGCCTTACCTCGCTGCCCTTGCCCGGATCCGCCCCGCCACCGTTCGGATCCGGCCGAGGCGAGCCCCAATCCGGCGCCTGGTCGGCACCGCCCTCCCCGGAGCGCCGTTGGCGAGCTCATCTGCCTCCACCACCGTGTCGGGGTCGCCCTGTCACGGAACGACCTTAGCCCCCGATCCAAAGGCCCATCCCGAACCGCTCTGTCCCGCTGCACGAACTCGTCCTGTTTTCGCGAGGGTAAAATTCCACTAAGTCCCTAGATTTTTTACATCATGTGTGCATCTGCATCGTGGCATAATTTCCTACATGTTGCTCGATTTGAGTGTATGATATGTCAAATTGTTCATCTCCGAGTGCTGTAGATGATGGTGTAGTTTGCATGCATGTTTCTATTCATGTTGATGCCTTAATCATCGTTGCAAAAGTTCTAAATGATATAAAATGCTGAAGATTGTCATAATCCATGCATAATCTGGAGATGCTCAGTAAGAATGTCTTGTAGATCTTGTTATGCTCTATCCATCCATGCCCTTGTTTTTATTTATATCATGTTGTAGCTTGTTGTTGTCATGCTCTAAGATTGCTAAATAATGTTTTTGTCAGCCAGTTAGCAGTAAGTTCATTTTTGCCGTGTGAATAGCTAGTGTTCTATGCATCCTTTGACCATGTTCTTGCCATGAGTAGATGCACAAAGACGCCTTCTCGCCATTGGTTGTACTCACATGCCATGATATGATTTATGTTGAGTTAACCAAGCTTGCAAACATGTCTACTTGTCGTTGTTTCTGCCATGTCCAGTAATTTCACCAAGTCTGTGAATCTGTTATCATTTGCAATCTTGCCATGATCTTTTGAGCATATTCTATTGCTTTCTAGCAGTAGGTTAGTGTTCATGTTTTGTAGTGCTTGAAATGCACATGCTTGCCATTCCCTTTGATTCATTGAAATGTTCCTGTAGCATGTACATTTGCTGTCGCAAAGTATGCATCATGAATTTGTTTTCAGCCTTACTCTGTTTTTCACCAAGTCTAAGAATCTGTTATGACTTGCTTACTGGTCTTGATGAATGCCATTGATCTAGAGGTTATATGGAGATGCTTAGTAATCATGTTTTTCCATGTGTAACCTGTACTTTAATGACATGCTTTTGCTTGTTATGTTCCTGCACTATAGCCTCATTGTTTCATGCCTCCAACATGTCAACATGTTATTCCTGCTCACATGTATGGCCTGTTTTCCACTAAGTCATAATCTATGTTATAAAGTTGCTTCTTGCGTTGATCATATTTGATTAATATTGATGCCTATGAACCTAAACCTTGATGTTATTTGAAGCATGTAATCTGTACTTTGAGTGAATGTCAAGTTTGTGTCCATATGTTTCCTGTAGCATGTTGTTTCCTTGATTGCAAAGTGCTTAGTTGCTCTTTTGGGCAGGTTGTGTTTGAAACTTGTTTCATGTGTATGTGTTGAACCGTTGCTCCGTTTTGAGCATGCTCTATATGAAACTTGCTTGGTTTTGTATGTAGATTCATCATGCCTTGTTGAATCCATGTGTTGGAGTGCTTGTGATTGCTTTCGAATGCATTTTGCATCAATGCCATGTTTAACTTGTTTTTCTCATATCTTCTAGTCCGTAGCTTCGAATTAAATGAACATTATATATAACTTGAATAGAAACCGCGTAGATCATCATGGTGAACATTACCTTGCTGTTTAACAAATTCAACATTATGTGTTATTCAGATCTGGACCAGTTTGGAAATTTGCATATGGGTAGTTTCCAGAATTGTTATATGTTGATTCCGGCCTAATTTAAACTCGCCTTGATGTGATGTTCTTGTATGCATCCTCTGTTGCCATGAGTAGCATCATGTAGCCTTGTCATGCATCATACTTGGTTGAGCATCATGTCATGTTATGTGTTTTGTGTTTACCATGTTGTTTCTTCTTTCCGGTTGTGCTCCTTCTCGATAGTTCCTGTTTCATTGCGATCGTGAGGTTTCGTTCGACTATGCCCGTTCGTCTTCTTCATGGACTCGTTCTTCTTCTTAGCGGGATTTCAAGCAAGATAACCACCACCTTGGATCTCTCTACTATCTTTGCTATGCTAGTTGTCTCGATGCTATCGCTATGTCGCGCTACCTACCACTTGTTTATCAAGCCTCCCAAATTGCCATGATAGCCTCTAACCTTTTCACCCTTCCTAGCAAACCGTTGTTTCGCTATGATACCACTTTGCTCAGCCCCTCTTATAGCGTTGCTAGGTGCAGGTGCAGTTGCAGGTTGTTACATGTTGGGTCATGGATATCTTGGGATATCACAATACCTCTTATTTAATTAATGCATCTATATACTTGGTAAAGGGTGGATGGCTCGGGCTTTTGCCTAGTGTTTTGTTCCACTCTTGCCACCCTAGTTTCCATCATACCGGTGTTACGTTCCTTAATTTTTGCGTCCCTAACACGAGGAGGGTTTATGGGCCCCTCTTGATAGTTCGCTTTGAATAAAACTCTTCCAGCAAGGCCCAAAATTGGTTTTAACATTTGCCAAAATAATAATATTGAACTAAATAATTAATTGGCATTAGGCGTCATGAACCCGAGGATTCTTTCTATATAAACAGGGGGCTAGTGCTGAAGGTGTTGGTCCCAAACGGGTAGCCTGCGGGGCCACCTCGAGGAAACTCGAGGGCTGGTTTTACTCGTAGCTTGTCCCATCCGATCATGGCCTAAGACGAGATAAGTGTGGCTACTATCAGGGTGTCGGCACGTCGGGAGGTCTTGCTGGATTTGTTTTACCATTGTCAAAATGTCTTGTGCATCGGGATTCCGAGTCTGATCGGAGGGTCCCGCGATGGAGGATTGTCTCTGCGAATCGTGAGCTTGTCATGGGCTAAGTTGGGACACCCCTACAAGGTTTAAACTTTCACGAGCCGTTCCCACCATGATGTGGCAGATTGGGATTTGTTAATATCCGGTTGTAGTGAATTTGAAGTAAACTCAATTAAAATACACCAACCGCGTGCGTAACCGTGATGGTCTCTTTTTGAGTGAGTCGAGAAGAGAACATGGTGTTGTTATGTTTGAACGTAGGTAGTTCAGGATCACTTCTTGATCATTACTAGTCTGCGACCATTTGCGTAGTTTCTCATCTTATTCTTGTATTCGTAAGTTAGCACCATACACTACTTAGTCGCTTGCTACAACCTCACCAATTTACCCCTTCCTTTCCCATTAATCTTTGCTAGTATTGATACCCATGGTAATGGGATTGTTGAGTCTTCGTGGATCACAGATTACTACAAAAATAGTTGCAGGTACAGGTGAGGGAGTCCTGGACTAAGGGGTCCTCGGGCGTCTGGCCTGTTAGCCATGGGCCGGACTGATGGCTGTGAAGATACAAAGACCGAAGACTGCACCAGTGTCCGGATGTGACTCTCCTTGGCATGGAAGGAAAGCCTGGCGACCAAATATGTAGATTCCTTTCTTTGTAACCGACCTTGTGTTACCCTAGATCCTGCCAGTGTCTATATAAACCGGAGGACTTAGTCCGGTGGGAAGAGATATATTCATTACCATAAGCATACAAGCTAGACCTCTAGGGTTTAGCCATTACGATCTCGTGGTACATCAACTCTTGTAATACTCATATTCATCAAGATCAATCAAGCATGACGTAGGGTATTACCTCCGTAGAGAGGTCCCGAACCTGGGTAAACATCGTGTCCCCTGTCTCCTGTTATCATCGACCTTAGACACATAGTTCGGGACCCCCACCCAAGATCCGCCGGTTTTGACACCGACATTGGTGCTTTCATTGAGAGTTCCACTGTGCCGTCCTCAAAAGGTTCGATGGCCCCTTCAATCGTCGACAATGACACTATCCAAGGAGAAACCTTCCTCCCCGGACAGATTTTCGTGTTCGGCGGCTTCGCACTGCAGGCAACTCGTTTGGCCATCTAGAGCAGATCTATAGCTATGCCCCTGGCCACCAGGTCAGATTTGGAAGTTTGAACTACGTCGCGGACATCCGTGGAGACTTGATCTTCGCTGGATTCGAGACCGTGGCAAACGCTCCTGGTCACCCCGATGGACATGACCTAAATCTGTCATCGGACCGCATCCAGGAGAGAGCTCCTGTAACCACTCTGGCTTTAGATCCGGAGCATACTACGCCATCCAAGGACCGGAGGCTCAACCCCACCATGGAGGCCACAGATTCCCTGGCGTTGGAGCCACACATGGACTTAACTTCACACGATATCTGCATCTCTAGAACTCCAGACTCATTTCCGGCATTAAGTTCTGAACCGTGTGAGCTCGCGGATGCCGAACTTGATCGTTTATTGTTCTTCGAATTCAGCGCCGCAGACATCTTCCAGCACTCACCTCTGGGCGACATGCTAAACTCATTTAAGAACCTGTCCTTGGCGGGGGGACTCACAGCGGAACTATATCTGGTTCGAATTAGAAGTTGATGACAGGGAATTTTGTTCCCCACCCACCACCCACTTTATAGACACTGTCGAAGACTTAACTGACATGCTCGATTACGGCTCCGATGAGATCGACGGTATGGACAACGATGCCGGAGAAGAAGAGGACCAGGACCAGCCGTTAACCGGACGTTGGACGGCCACTTCCTCGTACGATGTGTGCATGGTGGATGCACCAAAGGAGAATAGCGGCGATGACAAGGAAGATCCAGTTGAGGATAAACCTCCTGAGATACAATCGAAACGCCAGTGTCAGCGGCGCTGCTCTAAGTCACGCCACAGTAAAGATAGCAATACCGGCACCGGAGAAGACAATACTCCGGATGATGCTGAAAACAATGAAAACCTTGCTGAGGTAACATACGAACAGGAGGAGCGGCGCCAACGACTCGGAGGACGGTAGTTATCATCCGCTCTCTGAGGATGAGGAAAGCCTCGGCAACGAAGATTTTATCATGCCTGAGGAACCTCTCGAGCAGGAGCGCTTCAAGCGCCAGCTAATAGCCACCGCAAGGAGCTTGAAAAAGAAGCATCAGCAGCTTCAAGCTGACCAAGATCTGCTCATCGACAGGTGGACTGACGTTCTGGCAGCCGAAGAATACGGGCTCAGACGCCCAGCCAAGTTACCCAAAACGAAGATTGCTACCTCGGTTCGACGAAGAGGCGCCGGAGCCCATACTTCCCTCGCGTAATGCGGCCGATCGGACACTACGCGGTCGGGACAGTGCGGCGGACCGACCAGCTCGTGGTCGGGATAGAGCGGCAACTCAAGCCGAACAGCAGCCCGTCCCACCGCCACGAAAAAACAGAGACAAAACAGTTCGGGGTCATACACACGACCTCCGGCAGACCCTGGATAGTAGAGCCGGATATACCCGATCAATTTACGGATCGCGAGGACATTCCTCGACACGTGATGATGGCTACCTATTCGGACGTGACAAACCTAGTCACACCCGTGCCGACAACCGCAGATGGACTCCATCGGAGCTACGTCGGGACACGGCCCGATATAGAGGCGCCGCACACCCTCTTTGCTTCATCGATGAAGTAACACAAATTCCTCGAAGGTTTTAAACCCGTTAACATTGAATCATACGACGGACCAACCGACCCCGCAGTATGGATCGAGGATTTTATTCTCCATATCAACATGGCCCGCAGAGATGACCTCCACGCTATCAAATACCTCCCACTAAAGCTCAAAGGGCCATCTCGGCACTGGTTAAACAGCCTGCCTGAAAACTCTATCGGCAGCTGGGAGGACTTGGAAGAAGCCTTCCTCGACAACTTCCAAGGTACATATGTCCGGCCACCAGATGCCGATGACTTAAGCCACATAGTCCAACAACCTGCAGAGTCTGCCAGGAAATTTTGGACTAGGTTCCTAACTAAAAAGAACCAGATCATCGACTGTCCGGATGTCGAAGCTCTAGCGGCCTTTAAACATAGCATCCGCGACGAATGGCTCACCCGCCACCTCGGCCAAGAAAAGCTGAAATCTATGGCAGCCCTCACAACACTTATGACCCGCTTTTGTGCGAGTGAGGATAGTTGGCTGGCTCATAGTAAAAATACAGCCAGTGACGCAGGCCCCTCTGAGGCCAAAAACAGCAACGGCAAGCTCCAACGTAACAGACACAAACGCCGAAGCAATTGTAATAATACTGATGACACTACAATCAACGCCAGATTCAGCGGCACCAAGTCCAGCCAGCAGAAGAAACCGTACAAGAGAAACAATCAGGGACCATCAAGCCTGGATCGCATACTCGTCCGTTCATGCCAAATCCATGGCACCCCAGACAAACCACACCAACAGAGATTGTTGTGTTTTAAGTAAGCGGGCAAGTTAAATGCCGAGAACAAGGAAAAGGGATCGCAGAGCGAGGACGATGACGAGGAGCCCCTGCAGCCAAACACAGGGGGACAGAAGAAGTTTCCCCCTCAGGTCAAAATGGTGAACATGATATATGCTACACACATCCCCAAGAGGGAGCGCAAGGGCGCACTCAGGGACGTCTACGCGATAGAGCCAGTCGCTGCAAAATTTAATCCATGGTCGTCATGCCCGATCACTTTTGATCGCCGGGATCATCCGACCAGTATCCGTCACGGCTGTTCGGCTGCACTAGTCCTAGACCCAATAATTGATGGGTTCCACCTGACGCGAGTCCTGATAGACGGTGGCAGTAGCCTCAACTTGCTCTATCAGGATATAGTGTGCAAAATGGGCATTCATCCATCACGGATCGAACCCACAAAGACCACCTTCAAAGGAGTCATACCGGGTGTAGAGGCCCGCTGTACGGGTTCAATCACGCTCGAGGTTGTCTTCGGATCTCCGAACAATTTCCGAAGCGAGGAGTTAATCTTCGACATAGTCACCTTTCGTAGCGGCTATCACGCACTGCTCGGACGGAACGCATTCGCCCGATTCAACGCAGTTCCGCACCATGCTTATCTCAAGCTCAAGATGCTCGGTCCACGTGGCGTCATAACAGTCAATGGAAATGCGGAACGCTCCCTCCGTACTAAAGAGCACACAGCTGCATTAGCAGCAGAAGTACAGAGCGGCCTTCTCAAGCAGAACCTTAACTCAGCTGCCGAGCCCTCGGACACCGTCAAGAGGGTCCGAACTACCCTGCAGCAGGACAGCTCGGCTCGTCAGGAGCTATACTAGCAATTCGGCCTCCGTCCCAGTCCTGGTCAAGTAGTGGCATTCGCACCACGCATACATTACTACACACTCAAAATTCCATGGGCATCGACGGAGGCATAGCTAGTTTATGATCCGCAATTTGGCTAGACTGCCCCGGACACTCATACTTTCACTATTCCCGTTTTTTATTTTATTTTCCCTTTTTTACATGCCTTTTCTGGTGGCTTGACCATCGACTCTTTTCGAAGGATAAAAACACCAAGACAACAAGAAGCATGGACGTACTGGAAATCTCTTAGGTGGTCTCTTTAACGATCGATTTACCTATCTTCAGGACCCGTACGCAGCTCTCTCTTGGTGAAGGCATAGTAAATAGCCTTTCTGCTTATTGCACTACCGGTATAAATGCGCTTTAACGCACCAATGAAATTATAATAGAAACAGTTTGCGGCCCAAATTACCACCGGTTCTTCTTTTTCATTATTTTTGTCTTTTCCTTTCTGGTAATTCTATTAGGTAACACGTGTACACTTGGGTGCGTTTCAATTTGCTAGGGGCTTCATAGCACCACACACTACGGCAACAAAAGTCCGAACACTTTTTATAAGTATAGTTCGGCACCCCGATTTTAGCATTATATGCATTGGCTCTGAATCATGTCTTTGGTCAATAGTTGGGTTGCCCGGCTCCTGTGCTTTCTACCTTACGTTCTGCTATATCGGCTAACGTAGTAAAGGGATAACTACTATGTATGTGCATCGGTTTATCCAAAGGAGCACCTCAGTAGAGAAAGCCGAAGACTGACTGTCATGATGCGGCGAGAGCCGGTCAGCTGTTCGGAGGTTGCAAATTGTTGGAGATTTCTTCCGCCTCATGCGAAGGATCGATACTTCCCGATTAGACGCTTGCAGCACTCAAGCTCGGATACTTCGGGGTGCGTTCATGTTTATATTGTCAAACTCCTATGGCTAACTAAGGGCATTAACGCCGCATAGTCTGATTGCCTGGTTTGTTGCGCTAAACAACTCCTTCAAGGACCATATAATTGGATCAAGATTGTTTAGATTCCATCCCGAACACCTCCGTGCTACCTACGTGGGGGCAGAAGCCGACGACTGGAAAACCCTCAGATTTCACATAACACGGCCGCATAGGAGGAAAAGTTTAAAAAAATAACAAGCATTATATTGCAAACTCTCTTTCTTCTATCATACAAGGTAGAAGGATCTTGAATACATTCATTCAAAGATAGTGTCCTGCGCACACTGCATTGCTACAGTGCGAGACCCCTCTAGGACATCTGCAAAATAGCGCTCGGGTGTGCGGTGCTCCTTGCCCTCCGGCGGCCCCTTGGTCAGCTCGACGACGTCCATCTTCGCCCACCACATCTTGCACCGGGTGAAGGCCATGCATGCACCTTCAATGCAGGTCGATCGCTTGATGACATCTAGCCGAGGACAGGCATTCACCAGCCGCTTCACGAGCCCGAAGTAGCTAACGGGCATAGCTTCGGCTGGCCATAGCCGGATTATCAAATCCTTCATGGCTAGCTCGGCCAACTTATGCAGCTCCACCAGCTGTTTCAGCTCATCGGTGAAGGGCATGGGATGCTCTGGCGCAAGATACTGCATCCAGAACAATTTCTCTATGGAGCTCCCTTCTTCAGCTCAGAAGAACTCCGCGGCGTCGGACACACTGCGCGGTAGATCTACGAAGGCCCCTGGAGAACTCCGAATCCGGGTTAGTAAGAAATACTTCTTCTTTATATATTTGCTTTGCATGCTAAATGCCTTACCCGCCGCGATCTTCCTGGCCTCTCGGATTTCCTGGAGGGCACCCTGGGCTTCAACCTGGGACGCTTCCGCACTTTGACGAGCCTTCGAGAGTTCGGTCTCTCGAGCCAAAACATCGCCCTACAGGGTCTCGTACTTCTTCATCGCATCCTGGAGCTCTTGCTGGACCTCGTTCAGCCGGGCCTTCAGCTTCTTGCGAGCGGCCTGCTCCTTGACGGCTCTTTCCTCAGCTTCGGCCAGGGTCGTTTTCAGGGCCTCGACCTCGGTCATTGCCACTATTCAAGAATTCACACGATTAATCAGTTAACGGGCTAGTTAATCGCTACTCATAGCTTGGACGAATCGTATAACACCTATTCGTCGCGTTACCTTGTTAGGCCGATTAATTGGCCTGTTAGACCGATTAATCAATTGTCATGCCGATTAATCCCTGTTGGCCCATTAACAGGTGGGCAAACAAAGCCCAAAATTTTGGCCCATAACCCCTTCCGGTGCCATGCAGCTCCTTAATAGGTAGGATTAATAATTTTACCTCCTCTTTATGCTTTTCATATGTGTATGGCAGCATATTGTGGTATATTACATAGCTAGGAGCATGAGAGTATGGTATAATACATTAAAAATCTAGATAGATGTTGGCAAGTTTCTATTCAATATACCGATTAATGGTCGACTGATTAATCCAGTTAATAGGCTGATTCACGGATTAATCGTTACTCCTAAACTGACCGAGCAGCTACCAGTTAACGATTTGAAGAACATTGGTCATCGCCCCTACACATATAATGACACTATGGTCAATGTACATCATTTACTCTTTCCGAATATATCGCGAACCATTGCATACCTTGCTGGTCTTCCAGCTGCTTCCTCGCATGGCCAAGCACTTCTTCGGCCCGCTCCAGTTTCTACTTTAGTCCGGAAACTTCGGCAGTATGAGAAGTCACAGCCAGCAGCGACACCTGCTTATTAACATCAGACACACTTGGTTAGTTTCCCGTGAAATTTAATTGATCCTCTGTCCGGCTTATCTTTCTAAACACCGGACAGTGTCTCAGGGGCTACTGTCCATGTGGAGATTTTCTCGGTTAAATGCCGCTTACCTCAAAACTGTCAGCAAGCCGCTGCAGGCTTCGATCAGTCCGCTCTTGATGGACTGAACCTTCTTAATCACCGTACTCATAAGGATACGGTGTTCTTCCATAATGGAAGCGCCTCGTAGCGCTTCCAACAGATTATCCGGCGCCTCTGGTTGGACAGAGGTTGCCGGTGGGACGGGCACGCCTCCTTCTCTTGATGGAGGCTGCTTGTCAGACTCCGAGGCCATATGTATCTCCAGATCCGTTCCCAGAGGGGCACCAAATCGAGTACGGACACCATTGTCAGTCTCCATGGGGGCTTGTTTCCCCATGTGTCTGGCGTCCGAGTTATCACGCTCGGGCGCCACCTTGACAGCCTCCCGAACCTCTCCCTGGCCTGGGAAGGTCCTTCGGGACAGCACCTCGACGTCTCCCTGGGCCTTGGGAGAGTAAGTGGCCGGCAGTGTCTCGTTGGCCATCTCCTTTGAGTCCAACGAGCCTCTTGATGAGGATCGCTGGGAACTGTCATGAGCCGTACTGCAATAGCATAATTAATCATGTCAATACGACAAAGAGGAGAGGTTAGATTTATGGGCATGTATGAGTCTTAGCACTTACGATGCGGCTTGAGACTTAGTGCGGGGGCGTCGCTCCGGACTGCTATCGGCGTCCCATGCGGAGCTACCCGCGAGCGGGCCTTTCCCCTTCTTGGGCGCCTCCGCTTCTAGAATTGTGGAGGCCGCCCTCTTCTTCCTCCCTCCGTCAGAGGGAGAGTCGCTCTTCTGCTCCTCATCATCGTCGTCTTCGGTGACGGAGGAACGAGTCTTGTCTTCGTACATCGCGTCCGAAGCGCCCTTGCGGTAGGGGCCACTCCGGACCCCCTTGGCCTTCCCCGTGGCCTTCTTCGCTGGCGCCGTATATGGTGCCGGCACTAGCATCTTCGCTAAACATGGAATGACTGGTTCTTCAGGCAGTGGAGCCGGACACCGGATCTGCTTCGCCCTCTCCATCCAGTCCTGAAGAAGCAATGATAATAATAGCTTAGAAATCATCCTTGAAACAAGCAAGTAGGTGATGCGTTAAAAATAACATACCTCATTGGCGAGGTGATTGATGTCGTGCCCGCGGTCCGAATCCGTGGCCGGTGATGTGTCATTGCCCTTGAAGAGCAACTTCCAGGCGTCTTCGTGAGAAGTTTCGAAGAGCCTCTTCAGGGTATGGTGCTTCTTCGAATTAAACTCCCATAGAGGGCGGCTTCGGCTTTGGCATGGGAGAATCCGGCGAACTAGCATCACCTGGATTATATCGACAAGCTTGATATCCTTGTCCACCATACTTTGAACGCGCGTCTGCAGCGCTATCAGCTCATCTGAGGATGACCAATTCGGGCTCTTCTCAACCCAGGAGGTGAGCCGCATTGCAGCGCCAGAGTTGAATTCGGCAGCGGCGACCGAGTTTGCACCACGGGGTTCTGTGATGTAGAACCATTGTTTCTGCCATTCCTTGACAGTCTCCACGAAAGTGCCTTTCGGTCAGGAGACATTAGTCAGCATGCTCACCATGGCACCTCCGTTGACCATCCACCACCTTCGGCTTCACATTGAAGACCTTGAGCCATAGCCCGAAGTGGGGTTGGATGCGGAGGAAGGCCTCACATATGATGATGAACGCCGAAATGTTGAGGAAGGAGTTCGGGGATAGATCATGGAAGTCTATCCCGTAATAGTACATCAGCCCGCAGACGAAAGGGTGGAGTGGAAACCCTAGCCCGCGGAGGAAATGAGGGATGAATACCACCCTCTCATTGGGCTTCGGTCTGGGGATGACTTGCCCCTGGGTTGGAAGATGGTGGGCAATTTCCTTCGCCAGGTACCCGGCCCCCCGAAGCTCAGTAATGTCCTCCTCCTTGATGGAGGAGACCATCCACTTGCCTTGACCTCCAGATCTGGACATGGTTGAGTGCTAGCTTGAGTGGGAAGAAGATGAGAGCTTGGGTGCTGGAGCTCAATAGTGGAAGGGCAGAGGAAGAGAGAAGGCGTGGGAGAAGAAGGGGGAATCCTTATCCCCTTATAAAGGCATTGAATATCGAACACCTCCCCACTAGCCTTAAAACTCGCCTATTCCCAAGGGTTGTGTAAACATGCACAGTTGAGTTAACCATGCCTGAATCATTGAAAATCCGGCAATAAGGGGACACGATCTCTGCTTTGACAAGATGTGCCAATGGCAACCATGTCTCGAAACGTGGAGCGGCAGACGAAAAACAGTTCGAAATTATGATCGGGCGAACGTGATGTCATATTACAAAAAGTTGTCAGCAGATTGGACTCGTGGAAAATTATATTCCCTCTGCAGTTGTGGGTGATGCGTGTGTTACAGGTCCGGACACATTCAATACGTCCGTAGACTATCTTGGGGTTCGGAAGGAGGAACCCGCCTTGCAATGCCGAAGACAGATCTACGCGCCGGATACCTTGTCACTGAAGCCAGGTTCAGGGGCTACTGAGGGAGTCCTGGACTAAGGGGTCCTTGGGCGTCCCGCCTGTTAGCCATGGGTCGGACTGATGGGCTATGAAGATATGAAGACCGAAGACTGCACCAGTGTCCGGATGGGACACTCCTTGGCGTGGAAGGCAAGCTTGGCGACCAAATATGTAGATTCCTTTCTTTGTAACCGACCTTGTGTAACCCTAGATCCTCTCGGTGTCTACATAAACCAGAGGACTTAGTCCGGAGGGAGGAGATATATTCATTACCATAGCCATACAAGCTAGACCTCTAGGGTTTAGCCATTACGATATCGTGGTAGATCAACTTTTGTAATACTCATATTCATCAAGATCAATCAAGTAAGACGTAGGGTATTACCTCCATAGAGAGGGCCCGAACCTGGGTAAACATCATGTCCCCTATCTCCTGTTATCATCAACCTTAGATGCACAGTCCGGGACCCCATACCCGAGACCCGTCGGTTTTGACACCGACAACAGGTCATGCGATGATCATGATGTGAGAGCGATGTTTACTTGTTTTGTAGTTCTTTCTCCACTTCTTCTTCGTTAGAGGGATATGTTCCTGGTCAGCGGCCTGGGCTAGCAGGGTGGATATTGATTGAGTTTCTGTTTGTGTTTCATCAGTAGTCGGATGTTGTTCTCATGTATGATGCTTGATGTATTCATCTGACATTTGTATGCCTTTGTATGTATCCCCAGTTATTATGTAATGGTATGATGTAATGATATCCACCTTGCAAAAGCGTTTCAATATGAGGGTCTATCCTTGGTGGGACCTTCGAGTTCCTGTCGTATAGGATCGCATATTGGGTGTGACATTCATCTTCATCATCTATTTCTTCAATGCATGCCTCTTCAGCTGTAAACTGAGGCATAGGCAATGATACCATTGGAGTCGAAGTGATATTTTCCACTTCAATTTCTTCATCCAACTACTTTGATGTAGCAGCAGAAGGATCTTCTTCATCAGATTCACTTGGAATCACATATTCCACACCAAATGGAACAATCTCCTTTGATGGCATGCTTGATATTGGAACAACATCTATGGGATTTGCATAGGAGCTTGTCAAAGTCTTCAATTTCTTCGGAGCTGAAGACTCTAAGGAAGAAGATGCTTCCCTTCTCTTCACAGCTGCTTGCTCCACATCTTTGGTTTTCTTCGCTTCTAAAGTAGAAGGAATGTTAGAACTTGTCGTCTATGTAGGAGGAGTAGAGGAAAATGGTGCAATTTCTTCAGGCGCAACTGACGCAGTTGCCCTGGCACATTCAGTTTCTTCAGGCGCAGTAGCAGATGCTTCAACTGGCCTGGCTTGTTCTTCAGGCGCAACACTAGAGGTTGCCCTGGCAATTTCTTCAGCGGCTGGAATATCTTCATCATCCCTCGTGCTTTCATTTTCTTCAGCAACCTGATTTTCATCAGTTGTGCTAGTATGTTCTTCAGTAGGCTGAGCAGATGCTTCAGCCTCAGGAATTTCATGTTGTGTTGGGGCTGCAACATTTGGAGTGAATGTCTTGGTCAGCTTGATGAATCTGACTTTGGCTCCCAGCCAATCAACATTGTATCGGTCAAATTCATCACATAGACCCTTGATATCTGTTTGCAGAGATACAAGTTCATCAGGTGATAGCGTCAGAACATTGTTCTTCAGAAAACGCTTTTTCACTGAGCTTTCTTCACTTTCCTCCCCTGTTCAAATTTCAATTTTGCCTCATCAATGAAGACCATCAACACATGACTTTGGCCAGGAGTGAGGTTCATCTCAGGCAAAGGAGTATTGGGGTCCTTGTCCCATAGGTCGATGAGGTCGAGGATCAACTTTGGATCCAGCATAAGTGGCACATTACTGCCTTTGGCTCTAGCAGCCCTTTGTTGTCTGTCTCTAATGATTTCGGCTAATTGCTCATCATCAGCTCCGTCTTCACTAGACATCACTTGGAAGACAACCTGCTTCTTGTGTGGACTTGGCCTTGTGCCTCGTCCAGCAGTTGCCTTTGTCTTCAGCAAAGTTGGGCCTGTTGAGGACTGAGGAGGAGCTGAAGAACTTGCAGATGTTCCTGAAGCAATAGAGATACCAGTGGTCCTTTGGCAAGAGGAGAGATGCACAGGTGCCGAGGACTTTGTAGCAGCAGCTGAAGGTTTTGCAATAGTAGGAACTAGAGTTGGTCAAGTAATATGTTGTGAGGGCTTTGATGAGCTCGGCCGTGAGGGCATTGCCGAGAAACTAGGCTTGTGTGCAGCTTCTTGGGAATAGCCTTCTTGGGTTTGCTAGCAGAGGCCTCAGCAGCGGCAGTAGCAAAATCTTCATTGAATTTCCCCACTGCTTCTTTGGCCATTCTAGCCAACTTGGCTTGCCACTTGGACCATTCATCCGGAAAGTCCTCACCGCGCTTGAGGCTAGTGGGATCAGCAACTTGTCTAGGTGCCAATGGAGGTCTTGGGAAAGGACAGTGTAAAGCGAATTTCTTCCTATATTTTGGAGTTACATATCTATACTCCCTCCATTCCGTTCCCATCTCCATTCTATCCTCCGAACGCGTACCTTGTGCTGATTTTTGTTGTCCTTGCCAAGTTTGGCTTCATCAGGAGTACAGTATTCCTCATAAATGTCATCTGGGATCTCAAAAGTTGTGTTCACTTCTGGTCTCTTGCCTCCCTTCTGAGGTCTCTTGCCATCACCCATTTTCTTCAGTTGAGGATTTTGAACAATAGAATTCTCTGATGAGGTAAGCAATTTGTCTTCAAGGAATGCTACAAATGAGTTAATTTGATGAGAACCTAGAGATTCAGCAGCGGACATGTGTACCTGTGAACAGAGTATAGGTGCGAAGAATTTGGAGAGGTCATATGAGTTCTCAAAAGTTTTCAAAATGAACAATTTTGAGGAATTTGACCAGGAGTGTCTTGAGGAATTTCACTAAGCGATCGTTGACATAGTTTAGAGAGTTATATAGATTGAATATCCACGCAACTGAGGAATATTGAAGAAAAACGTTGCTTAGGGAAACAAATCAAGAAATAGATCCAAGTGTGGTGTTTTCGAGTGTGGAAGTTGAAGAATAAACACGTCTTGAAGATTTTGTGGAAATCATCAGAATCAAAAAGTGCAGTAAAAATAGATTTTATTTACCCTCGGCGAAGAACACGATGAACTGGGAGTTGAAGATGGGAAGTTCGTCCATTCAGATCTTCCATGACCTAACTTGGCGGTGGAAGAAATCTACGGCAGCAACGGAGTGAAGATTTCCGCGGCTGGCGCGAGTACGTAGGCGACGAGCTCGAGCAAGGGGAGTAAGGTCGATCGGGGTAAATGCGGTTTGAGGAGGGTGAGGGGTATTTATAGCCGAAGTGAAAAACCGCTCGTCAGAGGAAAATGGACGAACGTGCCCCTGACTCTTCTCATCCTAGCGACATGTCTCACCCACGTACTGAGAAGTGAGATCGTGTTAGATCGTGGGTGAGTATTTTAATCTTATCATGCGATGCGGAACGGTTTGAGCGGCAAACGCCGAAAATTCGAATAAGAATATTTTAATGTTTCGTTTGCAAATTCTTCAGCTGACAAGGACACAGTGAAGATTTTGAACGGATTCCAAATAGAACGCACATGAAGAATTTGTGAACAGACTGGGTTGAGTTTATCATAGAGGGGGGAGGGTCCGATCACATTCACTTAGGAGAAAAGTCAACTTGAAGAATTAGTAATAAGTGAATGTCGTAGAGGATTGAAAACTCAAATATAAATATAGTCAATGAAGAACAAGGTCAGAAAGAGTGAACACTTGCAAAGTTGAAGAATTTGAATAATTGAGGAATTTCAAAAATGAAGAAAAACTCAAATTGAAGATATTCAACTTTTGTTGGTGGCGTGACCCATCGTATAAGAATGATGATTTCAGATGCCACATACAATTGTCGTAGGGCTCTGAGAATCAAATTCTTATTAAAAAAATTTCACACTTAGAGGGTTAGTCTTCATTGATTGAAGAAAAACGTTCATTCGTGTGTTGCACATCTAAGTCGTCAGTTTTGCATAAGTGTTAGGATGTGTGACCTTTTCAAAGAACATTCGAATATTCTAAGATATTTAGCCCACACCACAACTTGCTAAATCTCATTCACCCAAGGGATTTGTGAAGATATTGGCTAGCTGTTCTTCAGTCTTGACATGCTCAATAGGGATGTCGCCCTTCAACACATGATCTCGAAGAAAATGATGACGAATCTGGATGTGCTTTGTCTTCGAGTGCTGAACTGGGTTATGAGCAATCTTAATGGCACTCTCGTTGTCACAGAAGAGTGGCACATTCTTCAAATTGATGTCGTAGTCCTTGAGGGTTTCCTTCACCCATAGCAATTGAGCACATCATGAACCAGCAGCAATGTACTCAGCTTTAGTAGTAGAGAGTGATACGCAGTTCTGCTTCTTCGAGGACCAACATACTAAGGATTATCCAAGGAAATGGCATGTGCCTGATGTTGACTTGCGGTCCACACGATCACCAACATAGTCAGAGTCAAAATATCCAATGAGATCAAAAGCCGAGCCCTTGGGATACCATAATCCAAGTGTTGGAGTGTGTAACATCCTGGATTTTTGCCCTTTTCTTTTTCTTTTGATTTTATTGGTTTTTGCTCTGTTTTTCTTTTTGGAGTGGTTCTGTGGCTTTGTCACCTGTGAAATCAGTTTCATTTCCTCTCCCAAGTGTCTCATCATCCTAAAAACCTTGCCAAGATCATGTCACTTCACTGCTTGACCAAACCCTAATTTCTTTTCTAGGGAAAATTCCTTTTCCTATTAAAAGAATAACCCTATCTGCCCTAGGTTGTGAAGCAACCTGTATTTCTGTCCATCCAAAAATCCCAAAATAATTCTTATAAATTGTTTGGGTCATATATTCATTAAACATGGCAAAATATTTCATTGGTCATATTTATCATCATGCTCAATAAATTCATTTCCTATTCTGTCCCAAATGGCACATTGTGAACCAAGTGTTATTTATCTTTGCCTATTTGACCCCAACGTTTTGTACATCTTCTCTTGTCCAAATAATTGCCCTGTGCCAAAATTCAACTTTATTTTCCTAGCCAAACTTCCTCAGTGATTTTTCAAAGTTCATGTCTGAGGGAAGCCTTTGTGAAGGAAGTGCTAGCCAAGGTTATCCAAATGAGTTGAAATTTTGCATGCCTCTTCATGTGCTCATATAATTGGCCTCCTCCAAGTTTCAGCTCCATACCTTGAACCATGTGAGCACAACATCAAATCTTTGATTCTGTCAATATTTTCAGGTTGTGAAGCAAGTATATTGTATATTGCTTCATTTTACCTGAAAATTTACCAAAGCATTCTCCTGCAGAAATAACTTCTCTCCACCAAATTTGGCACCATTTCACCTAGCCAATATTTCTCTAGAAGTTTTGCAAGATTCTGGACACAGGGAATAGCTGGGAAGGAAGTACCATTTTGGTAAAACCAATTGGTATGAAATTTTTACAGCACCTTTATCTGGCCAAATCACTAAGCCGGCCAAGTTTTACCTCAAGTGGTTACTCCATGGGAGTGCATCATCCAAATCTTGATTCTGGACCCATAATGTGAGTTACAAAGTAACTATATTAGTTTGTGCTCCATTATGCCTCAAAACCTCCAGGATCATAGTACTTCCTTAGTTAATCATCCCAGACAAACTCTTTGGCGCCCGTAAAATCCCTGTTGATCACCAGTGTTCACCCAAGTTTACTGAAGTAAACTTCAGAGGGTGATTTCTAGTTAACCATATCACTTTTAACCGAGCTACCACCGCGGTTGTAACCTACCCTGGATGAACTACCCACTAGACAACATGGTCAAGCCCCTCTCCCTCGCTACCTGCCAGTGCATGTGGTGACCGCGTTAATGGCACCACAGTGCATGCGCTCTGTGTGTAGTGGGCGCGTCCAGTGGCTGTTTGTGCATGAGCAGCTCCTCCCCTCGTCGGCTTCACGTGCGTGAGCATGTCCAAGAGTTTTACCGCGTCATTGTCGTCCTCCTGGACATCACTCCCACTCAGTAAAAACCCTCATCGACGCTTGCCGCCGAACGCCCACGAGAGCACAATGCTCTGTTTGGCTCTGCTCGTCGCCGTCGTCATCCTCCCCGTGCTCCCTTGGCCGCCTCTGCCCCGTGAGAGACTCCACTGTGTCTCCCTCGTCGCCTGCCTCCGAGTTCATGCGAGTGGGAACGCGTCCGTGGCGCCGGCCATGCGTCCGCGGCGATGCCAGCTCGGCCTCCTCGCCCCGCGGTTATATAAGCCCGTCCCGGGTGTGTTTCTCCTCACCAGCGACCTCTACCCACTCCCCCACGACTCCTTGACCACTTCTCTAAGCTCGAGTCGCCCTCCACGACCACCATTGCCGCCTCAAGTCTCCTCCTCGATTGGCTCAAGCCGAAGCCCCTCTCCTCATTTCTCCTCCACCAGTAGACCTACCATACCCTGGCGAATCTCCCCACCCTCTCCGTTTCTCTCCAGAGCCAGCATGGCCGCGCGCCGCCGAGATGGTCCGCCGCCGTTGCTCTCTGCCTCCGATGGTTGCCGCTTCAGCAGTGCTCACCGGAGCACGTGTAGTTCCTGGATGGGTGCGGGCCTCCATCCCGAGGCCACCAGCGCCCTCTCCTTGCCCGGAGATGGTCGGAGTCGTCGTGCCCAGCGGCGGCCGCGCCCCTCCCCGACGTTCTATCGAGGAGAGGAGGAGCAGGCGCGGGGAGAAGAAGAAGGAGGGGTGGGAGGAGAGAGAAGATGCGGCGGGCCCCACACGTCATCGACCCAGCGCCCGGCCCCGCCACCACCACGCTGGATAAGTGGAGACGTACTCCAGGGAGTACGCCTTCACTTATCGAAAGCGCATTCCACTTCTTCTTCAAGCCAAAATATGCTCTCCTTTCTGGAAAACGTATTTCCTGAGAAGGCCCGTTCTGTTTTTCCTGCTGAGGACTTGTTTGTGATGATTTCATTACAGATAGGTCCCTAGCAGAAAAACTATCATATCTTTTTGCTCCTAACTCCAAATGAGGTGATTCCAAAGCCCACTTCTTTGTTTCGTCGAGCCCATTCCAATGGAATCGTTTTCACTATGTTTTGACATTCTGAAAATGACCATTTTGCCCCTGCCTTATTCAGCCCCCTCCGAGAGAGAACATGTTCCAACGATTCTTTCCGCGAGCTTCTCCCACTTGTTCTCGGTGATTTCTTCCACCCCAGGCAAGCCACACCCTCCATTTGCATGATTGCAATGCAGTGACATGGTTTATTCATTTGAACTTGTTTAAAAAATTGCATTCGCTATGTATGATCTGTTCATGGCATGACTCAGAGTATTATTTTGATGTTGATATTGCCATGATATTGCTTGGATTTCTAGGACTTATATTTTGATGATTATGTGGATGACAAGTTGGCTTTGGATTCTTAGTGGCTAGTATGATTATGGTCATGATAGTATCTGTTATTATCTTGGAGCACTACTTTGAAGATCATGTTGCCTTTGGATTATTAGTGGCTAGTGTTATTTTTCATCATGATGCTATTTGATATTATGTTATGGAATATGATGATGGAGATGATGCTTCCATGTGGATCATAGCTGGATAGTTATTTGAGTAGTAATATTATCGTTCTTGGGCTCATCATGGTAGTACTGTTATACTGTCGTCGGAGTATTTTGGTATGATGATATTAAACTTTGGATTATTTGTGGGATATTGCTATGACTTGGATTATAGGTTGATGGATGATATCGAAGTATCAGTCATTACTACTATACTTTGGGGATAAATTCCGTCATTAAGTTGGTCAGGTGCCACCGAACCGGGCTTTTCCAGTGCAACCACATTTGCCTTTATGGGAAGGCCCTAATGCAGTCTATTGTCGTGCCTCTCGCTGGTGCCTCCAACTAGGGAAGGTTATGGGCGCACTACCCTGATCAGGTAGGCGGACATAAGCCTTGTGTGCCCGTTGTTGTTGTTATGTGCATGGTCCCCGTGAGGGACGTTTTGACCACGACGGTGGTGATGAGGACATCAATACCATTGTTACACCCACAGCCCCTACTGTTATATATACTAGACCAATTACTAGAGCTCGCGCACGCCAATTAAATTACCAGGTACTTTCGTTTCTTGGTAATGATTCTAATGTTCATGAGATTATGATGCTGCCTAAATTGGATACATTTGTTTTGCTTACAAATGAAGGGCCTAGCTTGGAGAAGGATGAACATTGGAGCAAGAACACGCATGGAGTTGATGGCATGCGCAAGGGGATCAAGAACGGAATTACAAGTGATGATTTCAGGACTTTGAAGCCGCCATAAGGAGTGCATGAAGCCATGGACGAAATATACAAGATGCCACTTCATAATATTCGTCCATAGGCTATTCTAGGTGCTGCGTCACCTTATTAATGGGCCAGGCCCATGTAATTTCGAAATACTTAAGTATAGGCTATTTTTAGAGTCCGTATGTGTGGGGAAACAAGAGTTAGGGTTGGTTTCGGACCCCACCCTCAAGGGCCACGAAATTCCCCCCTCTTCCTCCTATATACAGCCCTTAGGGCGTCGTTTAGACTTTGTGTTTTGTTTAGATTAAAAGTTCGCCATAGTTGCAACTTCACGTACTTCGTTTGTGTCCAACGACCAGACCAAGACGTCACAGAACCCCACCTTGATCAATAAAGCTTTCATCTTATATTCGCAATATCCCGATTGCAATCTCAGTTTCTTGCTTGTTCTTCGTTTGCTCACAGGAAACAGACCCTCGTGGTCAGGTTGATCGTGCTCCGGCGTGGTCAATAACCCTCGGAAGTTGGTTTAGCGATTGCTAAGGCGCGACGTCTCGCACGTTCGTAGTCGGATCATCAAGGTCGACTCCCACAGAAAACGATAGCCACCATCTCATCGAAACATCGGGACACCTTAGCCTCTATCAGGTGGTCGTTGTGTATTTGGTAGACATGGGGCCACCTAGGACTAGCCCAGTTGGGAGTGGGTCGGAGTGGCCAGGAGAGTGTTATGGTAGTAGATCAGTTTTGTCGGAACACTGTTGGTCCACCCGAATGGGAGTGAGAGGCCACGGGTTCCGTGGTGTGGGTAAAGTGTGCTACCTCTGCGGAGTGTGTATTTAAATCTATCGATAGCCATGTCCTCGGTCATGGGCAAGGGTTCGTACTAGGTCACACCGTTCGATCAACACTGACATGACGGAATGACTTATAGGTGATATATTTATATGTTGATATGTTGAGCGGTACAGATTGGCAGGATGTTGATGATGATGTTGGAGACCAAGTGTTTGTCATGGTAGTGATCGCCGGAAGGATCACCGTTTGAGACCAAGTGTTGGTCGTGGTTGTGATCGCCGGAAAGATCACCGTTTGGTTTTGATCACGAGTTGATCGAGATGGTATATTGCTTGGCCGGTTAGCCAGGAGAAATATGGTTATGGAGATCTGAGATGGTGATTTATTAGTATTGTATCAGTTTCATACCATGCTTAGTAGTTGTTTCATCATGGTAGTTGTTAATTAATTAACTTGTTTATGCTATGTTAGTGTCTTGCCTTGATGTTTATGGTTGTTGTGAGCTTGCTAGTACATTCAATGTACTGACCTGGCGTGTCATGCCAGATTGCAGGTGCTTCCATGATTGCTTGATTTCTTGTTAAGGTTGTTGTGCGTGCACGCTAGATCGTGTCCCAGCCAAAGTCCCTGCAGAGTGGAGTTCACCACCTTTGTCGTTGTTCCACTGCTAGAAGTATTTCGCTGCCAGCATAGAGCAAGTGTAGTATCATGGGCATAGTGTCGCCGTGTTGATGTGCTTCTTTGTAACATCAGACCCTTGTATTATTATTCTTGTAATAAGAGCTGATTTGTTCTATGTCAAGCAGTGCCGTATTCCAGAGACTTCTCCTTGATCTCTGGGCCGGAATACGGGGCGTTCCGGTTTCTCTGAGCCGGGGTGCCACAGGCTTGGTATCAGAGCAGGTCTGGCTGTAGGACGCCCTAGTCAGCGCGAGCGGTAGAAACCGATAGAAATCGGTAGTATAGAGTTTGGCTTGTTTATGGCATATGGTTGCTGCATTTGTTTGTTGCACATCATGCATATAGCCTTATTATTGGCTGCTGACGATTTATTTGGTGAGTGTAGGTGGCATCGGTTCGGATCCACTACAGCTCAGTCTTTGCATTCCCCCATTTTTCTTTTCTTGCTTGTTCTTCGGTGTTTGGTGTCATTTCTATCCCAGCAGAGTGATGCCAAGTGATCCCAACACTGATGGCAAAAATGGTGCTCCAGTATCACGCCGAATTCCTTCCTTCAGCCCCATTTTATTTTGGTGATAGACATGCTTCTATCCCGGATCGTCCTTTATATCTTGTTGTGTTGGCAACCCTTAATGGTCTCATTCGTCATAAAAAGGGCAATGTCAGCAGCCTTAGTTTTTCCCCGCTATCCTATTCCTTGGACGGGTACGGATATTCTCCATCCGCTTGATAATAATGTGGTCGCGACATTCCTGTCCTGCTACATGGTTACCAAGTATGTCCTCGTCCCCAAGCTAGTCCAGGTTGCTACCTGGCTAAGCTAGCACTTGGTGTAGCGCTGTTTACACCAATTATTCCACACATTTATTCATCCTCGTGCACATCGTCACAGCATGCTAGATCGTAGAACCAGAGATCCCGCGATATTTGTGTGCTTAAGTAGGCATGCATATTCTGTGACTAGCAGTAATATGTGACACTGATTGAGTGTGAATTGATTGTTCTTGTGTGCTTTTGTTTAGTTGAGTTTTATTTTGCTTCTTTCTTTTGGGCCCTGGTGTTACATTATTTTTCCCCTATAAAGAGTTGCTCATCATCTGACACTGGACTCGAAGAAGTAATAAGGAGTTCAAATATTTGGAAGCTCAGCTAAACAGAATGGAATTCTCAGCCGACTGCAGTAAAATGGGGAATATCTGATCATGAGGCTGATAAACAAATTTTGCATTATTGTGCACTCCTCACAATAGTACTGATAACTCAAGTCTATATCAGTATAAAATCCTCACAGCAGTAATGATCCAGCCAGCACAAAGACGAGTCAAGTACAAGATCAACGGTATATTTTCAGTCAAAGGTATGGGTAATATACAAAATTTTGGCTCGGCAATGCATGAAGCTTGAAATATGTTATCATCCGAAATAAAGTCAGAATGTGATATGCTCAAGGAAGACAGTTAAACAAATTTTCTCATGCAAATAACCAGCTAGAGAATATCATGGGTGTCTGTGTGTGTGGATTTCAGTTTGCATATCAATATGAAGTTTTGGATATAAGAAACCCAGTATTATTCCACATGCTATCAGAAGAAATTTATTAGGCAAGGCTTAAATTTTCCCTCAGCATGATATGTGAACAATTTCCGGTCCACGATACCCGGTCTTTCTCAACAAGATACCTTGGTAAAAGCTTCTGACAGACGGAAATAAATTTTTCTCGACAAGCAAAACCGAGGAGAAGCTTCTCAAGTACGGAACTCAGGCTTCTCCTGCACAATACTCATGTCAAGCTTCGTGTGTAAGCTATCGAGGCTTCTTCTGCACGCTACCCATACAAAAGATTCGAGCATAAGCTAATGAGCCTTCCTCGGCAAGCTACACAAATGACTTTTCTCTGCAGTTCAAGGGTCAGATTTGTAATAATTTTTTCAAAGGTAGAATGCAGTCAAAACATATGCCTACCGCAAGAATCAAGTGTTTGGTTGCATATGATTTATATATATGGTGGGCATGCATCCACAGTCTCATCAGTCACTCATACGAGATGCGGGAAGGATCCAACATATATACCTAAGGAAAGTAACGATCCCACAACCTCACAAGTCAGGCAAAGGAAAATGAGCATAGATACATTTCATATAATGCAAGGATCGACAAGATCTGGAGATGACATCACAGAATCCACAGTCTTGACAATGGTCATCAAGGTCATTATTCCCGCACCAGACAAAGTGATATCATGAAACCTTGTCACCTTCTTGGATGATTGGCCTCAGCAATGAGCTCCGTACAGCTACAAACCCCGGGTGTATATCATGTGTGTGCGGACCCAGGTCAGAAAACAGGAACATGGAATAATGTCAAAAATATTAATCACACCCATGGTGATGACGACATCAATACCATTGTTACACCCACAGCCCCTACTGTTACATATACTGGACCAATTACTAGAGCTCGTGCACGCCAATTAAATTACCAGGTACTTTCGTTTCTTGGTAATGATTCTAATGTTCATGAGATTATGATGCTGCCTAAATTGGATACATTTGTTTTGCTTTCAAATGAAGGGCCTAGCTTGGAGAAGGATGAACATTGGAGCAAGAACACGCATGAAGTTGATGGCATGCGCAAGGGGATCAAGAACGGAGTTACAAGTCATGATTTCAGGACTTTGAAGCCGCCATAAGGAGTGCATGAAGCCATGGACGAAATATACAAGATGCCACTTCATAATATTCGTCCATAGGCTATTCTAGGTGCTGCGTCACCTTATTAATGGGCCAGGCCCATGTAATTTCGAAATACTTAAGTATAGGCTACTTTTAGAGTCCGTATGTGTGGGGAAACAAGAGTAGGGTTGGTTTCGGACCCCACCCTCAAGGGCCACGAAATTCCCCTCTCTTCCTCCATATATACAGCCCTTAGGGCGTCGTTTAGACTTTGGGTTTTGTTTAGATTAAAAGTTCGCCATAGCTGCAACTTCGCGTACTTCGTTTGTGTCCAACGACCAGACCAAGACGTCACAGAACCCCACCTTGATCAATAAAGCTTTCATCTTATATTCGCAATATCCAGATTGCAATCTCAGTTTCTTGCTTGTTCTTCGTTTGCTCGCAGGAAACAGGCCCTCGTGGTCAGGTTGATCGTGCTCCGGCGTGGTCAATAACCCCTCGGAAGTTGGTCTAGCGATTGCTAAGGCGCGACGTCTCGCACGTTCGTAGTCGGATCGTCAAGGTCGACTCCCACAGAAAACGATAGCCACCATCTCATCGAAACATCGGGACACCCTCGCCTCTATCACATGGTCATATGAAGAATCAAGGTCAGGCGTGGCTAAGATATTTTAGCAAGGTATCCTGACAAAGAAAATCATGACCGTTAAAAGGTGAGACCAACAACACAGGTATGATGATTTTGCACGACCATCAGGGTCCGGATACCCCAAGTCCGTTGGAGGCCATAATTCCATATGAATCCACAAAGGCATACTCTCAGTGGCCTACTCTGTTTTTCAAGGATCTCATATCCCGCTGACCCGCTGGAAATGGTAAATATGGAAAATCCAAATGGGTATACCGACAAAATGGGAATGTCAAAAGCTGAAAAATCAGCTCAGACCCGGTATACTCACCGACGAAATCAAGTACACGGTCAGTCTGTCAGGAAAAAGCAATTGTCCGTCAGCCCCCTGTCGGGCCAGTCTCCAGAAATAAATATTTGATGTATGACACAACTATAACTCCATACACCGTTATATTGCTACTGACAAAAAGCAGTCAGATCTTTGGTACATATTTCACGCTCGAACCAAAGAAGTAAATCAAAATCAGTACCACCTATGAGTAGTCAGATCCCGTCAGAAGATGGCCCTGATTAATTCTCAGCATTTATTAAAACCAGAAGGCCTGCATTTATTTGAAGCAACCCCATGACAGAAGTATTAATGTGTTCATGACCGAAGGAAAACTTATGCTCATATCCATTGGATACCACCATAGGTATGGGGAATCAACGTCAGTAAAAATAAATTGTTATATGAGCAAAAACCCGTCAGGATTTGGGGAAAGGTGAAGCAAACCACCCCGAGCAAAGATGATCAAATCATATAAAATTCTTGGGGGAAGAATAAATAAAGGAAAAAGGATACCCGAGTTGGAAACGGTGTCCTAAAGTCATACTAGTTCCCTGAGCAACTAAATCTCGAGGACGAGATTTCTTTAAGGGGGTAAGAGTTGTAACAGCCTGGATTTTGGCCCTTCTCTTTTTCTTTTGATCTTATTGGTTTTTGCTCTGTTTTCTTTTTGGAGTGGTTCTGTGGCTTTGTCACCTGGGAAATCATCTTCATTTCCTCTCCCAAGTGGCTCATCATCCTAAAAACCTTGCCAAGATCATGTCACTCCACTTCTTGACCAAACCTTCATTTCTTTTCTAGGGAAAATTCCTTTTCCTATTAAAAGAATAACCCTATCTGCCCTAGGTTGTGAAGCAACCTATATTTCTGTCAATCCAAAAATCCCCAAATAATTCTTATAAATTTTTTGGGTCATATATTCATTAAATATGGCAAAATATTTCATTGTTCATATGTCTCATCATGCTCAATAAATTCATTTCCTATTCTGTCCCAAATGGCACATTGTGAAGAAAGTGTTATTTATCTTTGCCCATTTGACCCCAAGCTTTTTGTACATCTTCTCTTGTCCAAATAATTTCCCTGTGCCAAAATTCAAATTTATTTGCCTAGCCAAACTTCCTCAGTGATTTTTCAAAGTTCCTGTCTGAGGGAAGCCTTTGTGAAGGAAGTGCTAGCCAAAGTTATCCAAATGAGTTGAAATTTTGCATGCCTCTTCATGTGCTCATATAATTAGCTTCCTCCAAGTTTCAGCTCCATACCTTGATCTATGTGAGCACAACATCAAATCTTTGATTCTGTCAATATTTTCAGGTTGTGAAGCAAGTATATTGTATATTGCTTCATTTTACCTGAAAATTTACCAGAACATTCTCCTACCCAAATAACTTCACTCCACCAACTTTGGCACCATTTCACCTAGCCAAATATTTCTCTAGAATTTTTGCCAGATTCTGGACAGACGGAATAGCTGTGAAGGAAATACCATTTTGGTAAAACCAATTGGTATGAAATTTTTATAGCTCCTTTATCTGGCCAAATCACTAAACCCTGCCAAGTTTTATGTCAAGTGGTTACTCCATGGGAGTGCATCATCCAAATCTTGATTTTGGACCCATAATGTGAGTGACAAAGTAACTATATTAGTTTGTGCTCCATTATGCCTCAAAACCTCCAAGATCATAGTACTTCCTTAGTTAATCACCCCAGACAAACTCTTTGGCACTAGTAAAATCCCTGTTGATCACTAGTGTTCACCCAAGTTTACTGCAGTAAACTTCAGAGGGTGATTTCCAGTTAACCATATCACTTTTAACCGAGCTACCACCGCGGTTGTAACCTACCCTGCATGAACTACCCACTAGACAACATGGTCAAGCCCCTCTCCCTCGCTACCTGCCAGTGCACGCGGTGACCGCGTTAATGGCACCACAGTGCATGCGCTCTGTGTGTAGTGGCCGCGTCCAGTGGCCGTTTGTGCGTCGGCAGCTCCTCCCCTTGTCAGCTTCGCGCGCGTGAGCATGTCCAATAGTTTTACCGCGTCGTCACCATCCTCCTGGACCTCTCTCCCTCTCAGTAAGACCCCTCACCGACGCTCGCCGCTGAACGCCCACGAGAGCACAGTGCTCTGTTTGGCTCTGCTCGTCGCCGTCATCATCCTCCCCGTGCTCCCTCGGTGATAGAGGCAAAGGTGTCCCGATGTTTCGATGAGATGGTGGCTATCGTTTTCTGTGGGAGTCGACCTTGACGATCCGACTACGAACGTGCGAGACGTCGCGCCTTAGCAATCGCTAAACCAACTTCCGAGGGTTATTGACCACGCCGGAGCACGATCAACCTGACCACGAGGGTCTGTTTCCTGCGAGCAAACGAAGAACAAGCAAGAAACTGATATTGCAATCTGGATATTGCGAATATAAGATGAAAGCTTTATTGATCAAGGTGGGGTTCTGTGACGTCTTGGTCTGGTCGTTGGACACAAACGAAGTACGCAAAGTTGCAGCTATGGCGAACTTTTAATCTAAACAAAACCCAAAGCCTAAACGATGCCTTAAGGGCTGTATATATGATGAGGACATGACTACCTTGGATACGACCAAAAATATTGCATACATGCATATTTGTCAGGTGATTTCTAATGCAAACTATTCAATAATCTATTTATGTTATCCAGAACAAAAATACTTCACACACTTTTGTGTTTTGTCTAATTGCAAGTGTATGGGACATTTGTACAATCCACATATGAAGACAAGGGAAAAGGATAAGTTTAGGTTGTGTTCAAAAAGTCCTCTCACGTCACTTTTGGGCCAAGAGAAGATAGAGTCCAAGTCTCTCACGTTCTAGATTCAGATTCGGACTGCACAGACATACCTGACTCAAAACGCCAACAACTTTTTCATACGGACTCCGAATTGAGTGATTCTTTTTTTGTTGGAAACTAGATTTCGTGCTCTTTCCAACCCAATTGGATTCACCTTCAAATTCATCCGGAGCGTTGAGTTACGGACGAAACAATCTGATGTTGCAGCAGAATCCGAGTCAAACTACAAGCCCAAAGGTGTTGCATCACCTCCACTTGGGCCCATGAGCCTTGTACGACATAGGGTTAGTTTTAGGCTGCCTTGGGACATCTTCCCACCTCCTTGGCCGCCACCCCTTGCTCCTATATAAGTAGATCCATCTAGTAGCTTTTTCCTGGGGATTTGTTTAGTTAAAAGTTAGCCATTGCAACTTCGTGTACTTCGTTTGTGTCCAACGACCAGACCAAGACCGCTTACGGATCCCCACCATTATCAATACCTCAT
>NW_024116114.1:0-9169 GCF_003073215.2 Triticum urartu | reverse complement strand
CACCGCCGAGCCCGCGCACGCCGACTCCGCCAACGCCTGGAGCCGACCCCGCCGAGTGATTCGTTGCGCACGCGAACTTGCGGCGTGCGTCGCTCTGTTTTTTGTAACGCCAGACTACGTCTGATCGTCGGATTTGTGGCGTCTTTTATGAGCGGGAACGACCTAGTTCAAATTTCCCGCATCCTGGGGCCGGCGCTTGGGGGCGTGACTGGGCGCTCCCAGGGGCCGAACTAGCGCCGGCACGCCCCCAGGCCGCTCTATTTAGGCGCACTGGGAGGCCGAACGGCTGGAGATGCCCTAAATACTTGTCTTTCTACGTATTTCAACAAGTGACTACATACGAAGCAAAATGAGTGAATCTACACTTTAAAATATGTCTACATACATCCATATATAGTAGTCATTTGAAATGTCTAGAAAGACAAATATTTAGGAACGGAGGGAGTACATCCTAGGCTTTACTATTTCAATAGTTTCTGGCCTTATTTCATGGTTTTCTGTCTAGAGCCATGTTAGTGAATACTCCCTCCTTTCTGGTTTATAGGGTTTAAAATCTTAGGGGTTTTTTTTTTCATTTTATAAGGCTCCATTTGGTTGTTCCCCATCACAAGTTCAGATTCTAAGGTGCATTAAATAATTGCATGCAGGTATGAAGAGAAATTTAACCAATGCATGTACTTTATGCATGCATTCATTGTAATTAATGCATTGGTAAACATAATTTTTTTTAGGAAAACACGAGCATTGATTGGGTGCTTTTGCAAATTACAAAAAGTATTCCACCACTCACCATCTACCTTGGTTGGTGAGATTTTTTAATTGAGCCCTATAAACCGGAAAGGAGGGAGTAGAGTTCTACGCCTCGATATCGGATCCACCCCTGGCCACCTCTCTATCTCCCCTGGCCCGCGGCCGATACCCACCTTGTTGCCGCCATTCTTCCATGCCGCCCCCTCGTCGTCGACTTGTCAAATTGTTTTGTGCTTAATGCTTTTGTCGGCGAACATGTTGAAATTGTTTGTGCTTGGTATTTACCGTTCAGTGTGTGCCCTGTGATGAGAAAATATATAGCTTGAAAAAAGAGAGATGATCTTGAACACCAAACAAATGGGAAGGGCATTTAATGAATACCCTTGGTGACATGCTAAGCCACACCGCGGCGCATCCCCAGCCGCAATTGTCCACGAGCAGGCCGTCGTCCCACTCCCCAAGACAAGACATGGATGCTAATTATGTTCTTTGGAGATGTATTGGAGATTTCTTGACTGAATTCTGCATGGGAGTATGCAAGTTTAGCAAGTTTTGAGCAAAAGGGCATATACACGCACTTATTGAAGTTGGCGAGGTTTAAGGTTAACCTCGCTTAAATTTACCAGGTTCTAAGATTAACGAAGTGACCACATACACCTCACTATCAATGGTTATACTTTTGTGATCCACAATGGCTATATGTAAATTGTCTGGATTTGCAAATTGGGTAAGTTGATTTCATGGGAGAAGGAAAAAAGAGATGAGTTGAGAAGCTTCGAGGCCGAGCCAAAGTCAGAGACAACTTGCCTCGCCACGATGTCTCAAGCGGAGGGCGAGTCCGAGGGTTGACCAATGAGGGTGGGTGCTTATTAGTATTGATTCCTGCTCGAATTAGACAACAGCCTCATCAGAGGCGAGGACAGTAGGTGAGCCGGAGGCGAGCAGTGGAGGAGGACGGGTTCAAGGAGGACGAAAGGTAGAGGAAGAAGAAACAAGAATGGCCATTGGATCTTATCCAACAGTTCAGAAAATCAACATGCAAAATAAAATTTCAGGTAACCTCGGCCCCTTTGAGATCAGCATTTGAGACGGACAGGAAGGTGCCGCGACCAGCAGCAGATAAGCTCGACCAAACAACATGGCTTTGGCAAAAGCTGCATATTATCACATGTACTGTACTGCAGCACATGTGAATGCAGAACTGCTACATATCAGATCAGACAGCACGGTGCTTGAGATCAGGAGTTTGTTCCCACAACCTACTCCTTCCGTTCCACAATACATGACTTCCATTTGTCAAAATATAAATGTATCTAGACATGTTTTAGTATATAGGTACATCCATTTTTTAACAAATGGAAGTCAAGTATTTTGGAACGGAGGGAGTATTTATTTTCCCCATTTACCAAAGATAATAGTAAGCGCCGGCGCCACTCTCTCCTCAACACATGTCAGCCATTTCCTTCAGAGAAAAAGCTAAAGAAACAAACAACCAACCAGGCAACCAGAGGACATAGTTTGAATTGGCAGTCATGCTAAGTCAAGTTCTACATGCATGCAAACACAGAACACGCCCGGGTGTTCATGAAGACGACGACCGACCCACGTCTTTTGCATAACCTATATCTATCTACCGCTACAGAAGGTTCATGTTTCAAATGGTGTTGTTGTACAAAAGGAGAAGACGATGATACAACACTAGGCAACATTTGCACAAGGCGCCTGAAACAGAACAAAAAGAAACCCTTGCCACCTAAACCCTGCTTCCAATCTTCCTGTCACACAAGGCACAAAAACAGACGCCTGATGTCGCCATTTTGGCCGGCGGGATGGTGCTACGCCTTGACATACTTGCCGACATATGCCTGCCACACAAACCAAACCGGTTAGCCAGCATAACAAAGTACCAGGTGGGCAACAGGAGTAATAGTGGGCGAGGAAGCTACCTGTACAAGTTTGCTAAGTTTTTCTTTCGAGTAGGACATGTAGACATCGATCTTCTCTTTTGTTGGAGGGGTGTTTTCGACCGTGCTCGTGACTTTGTCGACGACCTTCTTCACGATGGTTTTGTGAACCTCTCTGGTCAGCTGGCCCTCTTTCCAGGTAGGTTTGAGCGCGTCCTTCACAAAGTCTGCGAGCGCGAGTTTGAACATCTTCAGCGCCTTGGACTCCTCCTTGTTGCCCTTTTTATTCTTGTCGCCCTCTTGCTCGCCATCGCTATCTTTGGCTTTGGCTTCTACTTTCTTATTTTCTGCAGCCTGTGGCGCGGTAACCACTGATGTCGCAGCAGTCTGACCGATCGACTGGGGCGCTGGGTTGTTGCCATTACTACTACCAACTGCCGTAGATGGTGCCGGCAATGTCTGCTGGGGAGCTTGCTGTTCAGACCGCGCGAGTTGGGTCGTTCCTGCCTGTTGCTGCTGTGCCCAAGGCCACTGTCTGGGTTCAACAGCAGACAAACTGGCCATCAAGCTCGGATTCAGAATAGGCTGGGGCAACTGTAGTCCAGCAACTGTACCAGGCTGCATTATGAGGGTTGCCGCCAGAGATGTTAATGAACGGCGAATTTCTTCCTCATTAGGAGGAACAAGGGGAGCACCAGGCTTATCAGCTGAGCTGGAGCTTGGCAATATCGATAAACCCTGCAAGGTTTGACCCCGGCTTTGCATATATGGAGGAGCAACAGGCTGGAAATTGTGTGCGTTCTGTATGCTTTGGGTACCGGTATCTTGGCTAGGCACTCCAGATAGCCCCTGCAAGGCTTGACTGTGAGCTTGCATATTTGGAGCAACGGGCTGGAAACTATGTGTGTTTTGCATGCTGTGAGTACCACTCTCTTGGTTAGGATTGGACATGTCAACGGTTGCCTGACTCTGCCCAGCATAGAAAGGCGTTGGGCGATCTTGCGGAACTTGACCAGCGACACTGAAATTATGTCCATTAAATGCAGGCAATGCCTGTGAACCTAGAGTGTAGCTGTGTTGGCCGTGTCCCATATAAGGAGCGGCTACTGGCTGATTCTGCATGCTAGGAGCTGAGTTATTTGCAGTTGCCTGAGAAGCTACAAATTGATCTTGCCTGTCTGGATGTAATGAGAAGTTGCTAAACTGGTCTTGCCTGTTCGGATGTAATGAAAAGTTGCTTTCATGCGGTTGGATATTAAAAGGCACCATGGATGTAGCATCCTGCTGCTGGCTTGTGACTGGATGAATTGGTGCCCCAGAAGTTTGAGGAACTGCATCTTGGCTCTGCGCTATTTGGCTCAAGCTCTGCCCACCTAAAAGATTAGCAGCATGTATCCCAGTTTGCATACTCAAATTGCCAGTGGTAGCAGATGCACTCAGACCATCCATGTCAGATACCTTGTCATTGTTCATGCTATCTGCACTTGTTTGGATAGGACTTAAAAACTGTGGCTGTTTTGAAGCAGACATTTCAGATTTGTTTCGCCCTTGTGAACCAAAATCCTCCTGAGGAATTATCTGGTACTGATCCCTTCCAGCATCTTCCAATTGCCGGTTTTTGTACCCATATCCAGTATCACTTCTGGCAGTATGCTGAGAACCAGGGTTTTCCCTGTCATCTCTGGATAAAATATGAGAACCTGCATGTGTGGCATTAGTTTCCTCGCCCCAATTCGAATAATTTCCTCTTGGTGTGCGCCCACCACTGTATTTTGGAGGCTCATCAGATGCACCTGGGCCCATTTGACTCTGGGGAGCTTCCTCATGGAGATATGGACAAGTTTCACCACGACGGCAACGACCTTCAGCAAAAAATTTACAGGGCCTTTTTTGTTCTCTACGGTGCTCTGTCCTATTCCCAAAGGATGAATCAGGACCACCTCTCACATGAGCTGTTTCCCTAGCATCATCTCTCCATCCAGCATGAGAAGCGGACTCATCATGAACATATCTGCAACTTGCACCTCTGCTGCACCTTCCTTTGACAAACTCATGGCATTGATCAGAAGACCTGTAATCTCTTCGGGGTTCAGATCTTTCCCAAGTACCTTCATCAAAATGACCTCGAGGTTGCCTGCTCCGTACATAGTCATCTGGTTCTCGTGGATCCATGAAATCCTTGTTCTGATGGCCATACCTTTCCCTCGAGTCTGCGGGATAAGGCTCGTCGAACTGCCTTCGCCCACCATCTTCATGAGGAAACCTGCAATGCAAGCCTCTTCTGCATCTACCAGCTGTAAAATCTCTGCAGAGCAAAGAAGGCCCTCCAGATATTCTGCCTCTCTCAGCCCTCCAATCAGATCCACGGTCAAAATAAGGACTCCGACTTCGACTTCTGCTCCTCCCTCTAACTCGCTCTCTACTCCTGCTTCTGGAGCCACTTCTGTTCCTGTTAGAAAAATGTAGCAGAGAAAAGGTAAATCTATAGAACTGAATCTTACAACAATATTTCAAACAATCATCTTCTAGTAGAAATCCAGAAGATTTCTTAAATCAACAAATCATCTGGCAAATCAAAATGAATAATAGATGTTGACCGCCAGTATAATACAAATAATAAAAACCAACTGATGTAGTTCTTTCTTCTAATTCGTACTGCCAAGAAGATGATATGGTATGGTGCTTGTGCACAAGTAGAGATGATCAACAAGTAAACCTAATGAAGACATGTAGGCCCTAGCCTGATTTACTTTTGCAGCATACCCGCAAATTCTATCTTGGATACTTCCAGCAATAGCAAAGCTTCAACTCCAAATTAGCTCAAAAAGTTGCTTTTCAAAACAATATACATGGAACACATAACCAAAGTATCAATACATGCACAGTAAAAGAAGCTGGTTACTTTTCTCGCAAAAAAGGGAATTAATTGCTCAAAAAGTCACTAAGAAGGGAAGTAACTGCTTGTTCAACCGTACCTGCGTGACCTGTTCCAAGCACCTCTTGGAGATGGACTGCGAGTGCGCTGCTTCCATGCATCTGGACCAGACGGCACCCTAGAAGAATAACCACGGCTAGCAGCTGTGCCCCATCCATCTCCACGTCTTCTGTCATCAGCATTTCTGCTCATAGCTTGGTTACCAGTTGCCTTTTCCAAAGAAGCTAACTTACCCCAGTCATCATTATTATGCCCCTCTTCAGCCATTCTAGGAGCATGCGACCTTTCAGATGACGCTTTAGATTGCCTTTCCTTGACATCTTTATTTAACCCATCAGTGCGTTCCTGCTCGTATTCAGTACTGCCTTGGTGCATGAAGGCATCAGGTTTTAGGTTAGAAGATTCACCAAGTCGCTTTCCATTATCATTTGTGAGATCCTGAGTAGGGATCACATCTTTGCGGCGATCATCTGTATTCTTAGGAGGAGAGTCATCTTCACTGATCTCAACAATATCAGGAGAAATTTCCTGTGTGTCCCACTTGGACCTCCCTTTCCTAGCAACACTAGCCATTTTAACCTTATTAGTCTGATGAAATTGCGGATGTTAAATAGTCCCTGATAAGGATCTCCCTTCCAGCTTAATCAACAATGTTCTGATTCTCTCTGAAATAGTCAAAAAATATGTATACAGTCAACCAAAAAACATTAATTCAACAATATAAGCTCGAGACAGACAGAGGTAGTTGCAGTGACTGAAAGGAAGACAGGTTCAATATTATGCAGACAAAGCATAAAGGCATCCTATGTGCAAAAGTTTTTGATCAGAATGAGCTCAAAACATACAATGACAAGCCAAGGCACTTAACTGACAGACAGTTGTATAACAAAGTACGATCGAAGAACAAGCGACAAAAAAAATCATGTTCTAGAGGGGCATGGATTTTCACTCGTAGGGGATTTGTTCTGAGAGTATTTTAAAACTATCACATGTGGGACATGTCATGTCACATGTACATTCCAAATTTCACACTTTTTTTTGAGAAATTTCAAATTTCACGCTTGATACAGGGGTTCTGTACAGACACACTGAAGAGAAGATCTATAAAAAAATTGGCTTCTATGTACTCCCTCGGAGGGAGTAGTTTTTATTTGCCCCCAAAAAACATATAAGCATGGTAAATATCCATGATTTATTTTACTGCTGAGCCTGGGACCAAACAGCCAGACAGGAAATAACAGGTATCCACACAAAGCCAAACAAGTCACAATCATGCTTTATTATTATCTTTACTTGTTTACTCGTTCAGAACAAGTCACAATCAAGATCCATAGACAAATAACACTCTGATGTAAAATTATCTAATTACAAAAAACACTTTACAGGCAAACAAGGGACAACACTGCTTTCTTTCTACACTTGCAAGAATGCTAAATCTAAAAATCTAGGGCTTCCTATCAAGCGGATGTTTGAAGCAGCAATAACAGAAATCTTCGGCATCAACAACTTGAGTCGAAGTTTCTCCTTCGATTACTCTGGTCCAGCGGTTTTGCCAAACTTGATGAATATAAAGTTTAATTTTTACTGTCTCCGACTGCAGAGACCTTGGGCACTGACATTAGTCTCCCCTCAATTGCTGTGTTCCATTGATTTCGCCAACTTGGTGGCAATTAACAGTTCATTTGTCTCTTTACATAATCGCTAGCTAGTGTCTTGATGACTAAACCAAAAGGGCACAAACTCCAAAAGTTGGCATTTACATAATCCTGCATAGGAGAAAGATAACTATCAGCTCCCATGAATTCCTTTATTTTTTTCCCTACTGCAATTGTTTTCCAGTGATTTCTAGGCACATCGGAACCCTAAGCCAACATTTTTTAAAGTACCCAAGTACCAAACGACCACCTTTGCTGGTTCTTCTAAAAGTCAAACAAGTAAATTACGTTTTCTTGTAGTCTATAGGTACAAAGAAACCTTTGGTTGCAAGATCAAGTCATCTTTAACTGCAACTTTGTCAATAGTTTGGGTCATCTTTAACTGCACATTTAAGTCAGATTCTAAGAAAACAGTCTCTGCATATCACAGATGACTAAAACGTGGTAGCTGTGTTCTGCTAACAACAAAGGCATCACAAATAAAGGGGGAGGAAAGGTCCAAAAGAAAAACCACACCAACAAAAATTATGCTGCTGAGTTGCATTTGTTTGGCATTTATATATCTCATAGAAATCCCATAATTTATTAGAAGGATGGCAAACAAAGCTAATTATGGTGGCCCACAGAATCATGCTGGTGTGCAAACAAATAAAAAAAAGATCCACGCTTGCTCCTAGAGAAAGGATAAAATGAGATGTGACACTGAAGTACATACCTGAAACTGTACCCCAAGTTGTCCTGAGTTGACAGAACGGCTCCAGAGCGTCTGATGTCCCAACAGAAATCATTGAACTATATTCAACTTATTTTCCATCTGACAAAGAGAAGAAAAAACTGTTAAAACCCAAAACAACTTCTTTGATGGGTCTAAACAACACAAACTGCTAACTGACCAACATATGCCACAAGAGGAACTGATAAACTAACAACCTAAACAAGCAGAACATAGACATAACTGATCATGGATTCATGGGAAAAATCTAGGCACTTTATACCTCAGACATTTATGTAAACAGTAAAAGAACAATGTCAATAGGACCATTGTACATAGAACTACGCATTACGGGCAACGAAACAACTTTTTAGGTCGCGCATGCATTTGAAGGCTAAAGACCCGTTACAGACATGCACGATATGGTATCCACACCCCAAACTAAATAAATTCAGCAATACATCCACACAGCCACAACACGACACCTAATCCAAATATATATAAACAATATTATTCACAAGTGATTTATATACCTACAAAGAAAGAAGGAAGGAAAGACTTAGCCCACCATCCGCAGCTCACAGAACTATCTCACGCGAATCCGAAAACCATTGTGTTGCCGAGACCAAGCTGTAAAGATCTCCACTTTGGGGTGCACTTGTGTTCATCAAACAGCAAAACGAGCTCCTCTCACTAAACCCCAGAACAGATACAAGATAAACTCGCAGCCAAGATTACGCATATCATACCGGAAAATTAGCACGGCATCTAAAGATCTCAACTTTGAGGTGGGTGGGCAAAAAAAAATCCCCTCTTCCGTGCTCACTAAACCCAAACCCCAGAACAGATAGCGGACAAACTCACAGCCAAGATTACGCATATTCTACCGGCAAATTAACACCGCATCAAAACCAAATCGACGCATAAACCGCAAGCCAGCACGCAGTAGACCATAGCGTTCCCAGTTTCCAAAGATCTGGAATACAGAGTCAAATTAATCACCCAGAACTCCATCAGCAACCGGCCATATATCTCCCAGAAGATACCGCTAACAAGCGCAGTGGGGGTAGTAGTAGGAAGAGGAGCTCACCTTCTTGGATCTGGAGACGGCGACGGGGAGGGCGGCGGCGGGGTGCGCCGCGGGGTTGACGAGAAGGGCGAGGAAGACGTTACTCGGTTCACGGGGCCCTCGCCGGCGCCGTCTCCGGCGGGG